>NC_134363.1:3300269-3523160 GCF_048569485.1 Anomaloglossus baeobatrachus
ATATTATACAGCAGTGACATCACCACTCTGCAGATATCAGTTATATTATACAGCAGTGACATCACCGCTCTGCAGATATCAGTTATATTATACAGCAGTGACATCACCGCTCTGCAGATATCAGTTATATTATACAGCAGTGACATCACCGCTCTGCAGATATCAGTTATATTATACAGGATGTGACATCACCGCTCTGCAGATATCAGTTATATTATACAGCAGTGACATCACCGCTCCGCAGATATCAGTTATATTACACAGGAGGTGACATCACCGCTCTGCAGATATCAGTTATATTACACAGCAGTGACATCATCGCTCTGCAGATATCAGTTATATTATACAGCAGTGACATCACCGCTCTGCAGATATCAGTTATATTATACAGCAGTGACATCACCGCTCTGCAGATATCAGTTATATTATACAGCAGTGACATCACCGCTCTGCAGATATCAGTTATATTATACAGCAGTGACATCACCGCTCTGCAGATATCAGTTATATTATACGGCAGTGACATCACCGCTCTGCAGATATCAGTTATATTACACAGGAGGTGACATCACTGCTCTGCAGATATCAGTTATATTATACAGCAGTGACATCACCGCTCTGCAGATATCAGTTATATTATACGGCAGTGACATCACCGCTCTGCAGATATCAATTATATAATACAGCAGTGACATCACCGCTCTGCAGATATCAGTTATATTATACAGCAGTGACATCACCGCTCTGCAGATATCAGTTATATTACACAGCAGTGACATCACCGCTCTCCAGATATCAGTTATATTACACAGCAGTGACATCACCGCTCTGCAGATATCAGTTATATTATACAGCAGTGACATCACCGCTCTCCAGATATCAGTTATATTATACAGCAGTGACATCACCGCTCTGCAGATATCAGTTATATTATACAGCAGTGACATCACCGCTCTGCAGATATCAGTTATATTATACAGCAGTGACATCACGGCTATGCAGATATCAGTTATATTATACAGCAGTGACATCACCGCTCTGCAGATATCAGTTATATTATACAGCAGTGACATCACCGCTCTGCAGATATCAGTTATATTATACAGCAGTGACATCACCGCTCTGCAGATATCAGTTATATTATACAGCAGTGACATCACCGCTCTGCAGATATCAATTATATTATACAGCAGTGACATCACCGCTCTGCAGATATCAGTTATATTATACAGCAGTGACATCACCGCGCCGCAGATATCAGTTATATTATACAGCAGTGACATCACCGCGCCGCAGATATCAGTTATATTATACAGCAGTGACATCACCGCTCTGCAGATATCAGTTATATTATACAGCAGTGACATCACCACTCTGCAGATATCAGTTATATTATACAGCAGTGACATCACCGCTCTGCAGATATCAGTTATATTATACAGCAGTGACATCACCGCTCTGCAGATATCAGTTATATTATACAGCAGTGACATCACCGCTCTGCAGATATCAGTTATATTATACAGGATGTGACATCACCGCTCTGCAGATATCAGTTATATTATACAGCAGTGACATCACCGCTCTGCAGATATCAGTTATATTATACAGCAGTGACATCACCACTCTGCAGATATCAGTTATATTATACAGCAGTGACATCACCGCGCCGCAGATATCAGTTATATTATACAGCAGTGACATCACCGCGCCGCAGATATCAGTTATATTATACAGCAGTGACATCACCACTCTGCAGATATCAGTTATATTATACAGCAGTGACATCACCGCGCCGCAGATATCAGTTATATTATACAGCAGTGACATCACCGCGCCGCAGATATCAGTTATATTATACAGCAGTGACATCACCGCTCTGCAGATATCAGTTATATTATACAGGAGGTGACATCACCGCTCTGCAGATATCAGTTATATTATACAGCAGTGACATCACCGCTCTGCAGATATCAGTTATATTATACAGCAGTGACATCACCACTCTGCAGATATCAGTTATATTATACAGCAGTGACATCACCGCTCTGCAGATATCAGTTATATTATACAGCAATGACATCACCGCTCTGCAGATATCAGTTATATTATACAGCAGTGACATCACCGCTCTGCAGATATCAGTTATATTATACAGGATGTGACATCACCGCTCTGCAGATATCAGTTATATTATACAGCAGTGACATCACCGCTCCGCAGATATCAGTTATATTACACAGGAGGTGACATCACCGCTCTGCAGATATCAGTTATATTACACAGCAGTGACATCATCGCTCTGCAGATATCAGTTATATTATACAGCAGTGACATCACCGCTCTGCAGATATCAGTTATATTATACAGCAGTGACATCACCACTCTGCAGATATCAGTTATATTATACAGCAGTGACATCACCGCTCTGCAGATATCAGTTATATTATACAGCAGTGACATCACCGCTCTGCAGATATCAGTTATATTATACGGCAGTGACATCACCGCTCTGCAGATATCAGTTATATTACACAGGAGGTGACATCACTGCTCTGCAGATATCAGTTATATTATACAGCAGTGACATCACCGCTCTGCAGATATCAGTTATATTATACAGCAGTGACATCACCGCTCTGCAGATATCAGTTATATTATACAGCAGTGACATCACCGCTCTGCAGATATCAGTTATATTATACAGCAGTGACATCACCGCTCTGCAGATATCAGTTATATTATACAGCAGTGACATCACCGCTCTGCAGATATCAGTTATATTATACAGGAGGTGACATCACCGCTCTGCAGATATCAATTATATTATACAGCAGTGACATCACCGCGCCGCAGTTATCAGTTATATTATACAGCAGTGACATCACCGCTCTGCAGATATCAGTTATATTATACAGCAGTGACATCACCACTCTGCAGATATCAGTTATATTATACAGCAGTGACATCACCGCTCTGCAGATATCAGTTATATTATACAGCAGTGACATCACTGCTCTGCAGATATCAGTTATATTATACAGCAGTGACATCACCGCTGTGCAGATATCAGTTATATTATACAGCAGTGACATCACCGCTCTGCAGATATCAGTTATATTATACAGCAGTGACATCATCGCTCTGCAGATATCAGTTATATTATACAGCAGTGACATCACCGCTCTGCAGATATCAGTTATCTTATACAGGAGGTGACATCACCGCTCTCCAGATATCAGTTATATTATACAGCAGTGACATCATCGCTCTGCAGATATCAGTTATATTATACAGCAGTGACATCACCGCTCTGCAGATATCAGTTATATTATACAGCAGTGACATCACCGCTCTGCAGATATCAGTTATATTATACAGCAGTGACATCACCGCTCTGCAGATATCAGTTATATTATACAGCAGTGACATCACCGCGCCGCAGATATCAGTTATATTATACAGCAGTGACATCACCGCGCCGCAGATATCAGTTACATTATACAGCAGTGACATCACCGCGCCGCAGATATCAGTTACATTATACAGCAGTGACATCAGCGCTCTGCAGATATCAGTTATATTATACGGCAGTGACATCACCGCTCTGCAGATATCAGTTATATTATACGGCAGTGACATCACCGCTCTGCAGATATCAGTTATATTATACAGCAGTGACATCACCGCTCTGCAGATATCAGTTATATTATACGGCAGTGACCTCACCGCTCTCCAGATATCAGTTATATTATACGGCAGTGACATCACCGCTCTGCAGATATCAGTTATATTATACAGCAGTGACATCACCGCTCTGCAGATATCAGTTATATTATACAGCAGTGACATCACCGCCATGCAGATATCAGTTATATTACACAGCAGTGACATCACCGCTCTGCAGATATCAGTTATATTATACAGCAGTGACATCACCACTCTGCAGATATCAGTTATATTATACAGCAGTGACATCACCGCTCTGCAGATATCAGTTATATTATACAGCAGTGACATCACGGCTCTGCAGATATCAGTTATATTATACAGCAGTGACATCACCGCTCTGCAGATATCAGTTATATTATACAGCAGTGACATCACCGCTCTGCAGATATCAGTTATATTATACAGCAGTGACATCACCGCTCTGCAGATATCAGTTATATTATACAGCAGTGACATCACTGCTCTGCAGATATCAGTTATATTATACAGCAGTGACATCACCGCTCTGCAGATATCAGTTATATTATACAGGAGATGACATCACTGCTCCGCAGATATCAGTTATATTATACAGCAGTGACATCACCGCTCTGCAGATATCAGTTATATTATACAGCAGTGACATCACCGCTCTGCAGATATCAGTTATATTATATAGCAGTGACATCACCGCTCTGCAGATATCAGTCATATTATACAGCAGTAACATCACCGCTCTGCAGATATCAGTTATATTATACAGCAGTGACATCACCGCGCCGCAGATATCAGTTATATTATACAGCAGTGACATCACCACTCTGCAGATATCAGTTATCTTATACAGCAGTGACATCACCGCTCTGCAGATATCAGTTATATTATACAGCAGTGACATCACCGCTCTGCAGATATCAGTTATATTATACAGCAGTGACATCACCGCTCTGCAGATATCAGTTATATTATACAGCAGTGACATCACCGCGCCGCAGATATCAGTTATATTATACAGCAGTGACATCACCGCGCCGCAGATATCAGTTATATTATACAGCAGTGACATCACCGCGCCGCAGATATCAGTTATATTATACAGCAGTGACATCACCGCTCTGCAGATATCAGTTATATTATACAGGAGGTGACATCACCGCTCTGCAGATATCAGTTATATTATACAGCAGTGACATCACCACTCTGCAGATATCAGTTATATTATACAGCAGTGACATCACCGCTCTGCAGATATCAGTTATATTATACAGCAGTGACATCACCGCTCTGCAGATATCAGTTATCTTATACAGCAGTGACATCACCGCTCTGCAGATATCAGTTATATTATACAGCAGTGACATCACCGCTCTGCAGATATCAGTTATATTATACAGCAGTGACATCACCGCTCTGCAGATATCAGTTATATTATACAGCAGTGACATCACCGCTCTGCAGATATCAGTTATATTATACAACAGTGACATCACCGCTCTGCAGATATCAGTTATATTATACAGCAGTGACATCACCGCTCTGCAGATGTCAATTATATTATACAGCAGTGACATCACCGCGCCGCAGATATCAGTTATATTATACAGCAGTGACATCACCGCTCTGCAGATATCAGTTATATTATACAGCAGTGACATCACCACTCTGCAGATATCAGTTATATTATACAGCAGTGACATCACCGCTCTGCAGATATCAGTTATATTATACAGCAGTGACATCACCGCTCTGCAGATATCAGTTATATTATACAGCAGTGACATCACCGCTCTGTAGATATCAGTTATATTATACAGGATGTGACATCACCGCTCTGCAGATATCAGTTATATTATACAGCAGTGACATCACCGCTCCGCAGATATCAGTTATATTACACAGGAGGTGACATCACCGCTCTGCAGATATCAGTTATATTACACAGCAGTGACATCATCGCTCTGCAGATATCAGTTATATTACACAGGAGGTGACATCACTGCTCTGCAGATATCAGTTATATTATACAGCAGTGACATCACCGCGCCGCAGATATCAGTTATATTATACAGCAGTGACATCACCGCTCTGCAGATATCAGTTATATTATACAGCAGTGACATCACCACTCTGCAGATATCAGTTATATTATACAGCAGTGACATCACCGCTCTGCAGATATCAGTTATATTATACAGCAGTGACATCACCACTCTGCAGATATCAGTTATATTATACAGCAGTGACATCACCGCGCCGCAGATATCAGTTATATTATACAGCAGTGACATCACCGCTCTGCAGATATCAGTTATATTATACAGCAGTGACATCACCACTCTGCAGATATCAGTTATATTATACAGCAGTGACATCACCGCTCTGCAGATATCAGTTATATTATACAGCAGTGACATCACCGCTCTGCAGATATCAGTTATATTATACAGCAGTGACATCACCGCTCTGCAGATATCAATTATATTATACAGCAGTGACATCACCGCTCTGCAGATATCAGTTATATTACACAGCAGTGACATCACCGCTTTGCAGATATCAGTTATATTATACGGCAGTGACATCACCGCTCTGCAGATATCGGTTATATTATACAGCAGTGACATCACCGCTCTGCAGATATCGGTTATATTATACAGCAGTGACATCACTGCTCTGCAGATATCGGTTATATTATACAGCAGTGACATCACCGCTCTGCAGATATCAGTTATATTATACAGCAGTGACATCACCGCTCTGCAGATATCAGTTATATTATACAGCAGTGACATCACCGCTCTGCAGATATCAGTTATATTATACAGCAGTGACATCACCGCTCTGCAGATATCAGTTATATTATACAGCAGTGACATCACCGCTCTGCAGATATCAGTTATATTATACAGCAGTGACATCACCGCTCTGCAGATATCAATTATATTATACAGCAGTGACATCACCGCTCTGCATATATCAGTTATATTATACAGCAGTGACATCACCGCTCTGCAGATATCAGTTATATTATACAGCAGTGACATCACCGCTCTGCAGATATCAGTTATATTATACAGCAGTGTCATCACCGCTCTGCAGATATCAGTTATATTATACAGCAGTGACATCACCGCTCTGCAGATATCAGTTATATTATACAGCAGTGACATCACCGCTCTGCAGATATCAGTTATATTATACAGGAGGTGACATCACCGCTCTGCAGATATCAGTTATATTATACAGCAGTGACATCACCGCTCTGCAGATATCAGTTATATTATACAGCAGTGACATCACCGCTCTGCAGATATCAGTTATATTATACAGCAGTGACATCACCGCTCTGCAGATATCAGTTATATTACACAGCAGTGACATCACCGCTCTGCAGATATCAGTTATATTATACAGGAGGTGACATCACCGCTCTGCAGATATCAGTTATATTATACAGCAGTGACATCACCGCTCTGCAGATATCAGTTATATTATACAGCAGTGACATCACCGCTCTGCAGATATCAGTTATATTATACAGGAGGTGACATCACCGCTCTGCAGATATCAGTTATATTATACAGCAGTGACATCACCGCTCTGCAGATATCAGTTATATTATACAGCAGTGACATCACTGCTCTGCAGATATCAGTTATATTATACAGCAGTGACATCACCGCTCTGCAGATATCAGTTATATTATACAGCAGTGACATCACCGCCCTGCAGATATCAGTTATATTATACAGGAGTGACATCACCGCTCTGCAGATATCAGTTATATTATACAGCAGTGACATCACCGCTCTGCAGATATCAGTTATATTATACAGCAGTGACATCACCGCTCTGCAGATATCAGTTATATTATACAGCAGTGACATCACGGCTATGCAGATATCAGTTATATTATACAGCAGTGACATCACTGCTCTGCAGATATCAGTTATATTATACAGCAGTGACATCACCGCTCTGCAGATATCAGTTATATTATACAGCAGTGACATCACCGCTCTGCAGATATCAGTTATATTATACAGCAGTGACATCACCGCTCTGCAGATATCAGTTATATTATACAGCAGTGACATCACCGCTCTGCAGATATCAATTATATTATACAGCAGTGACATCACCGCTCTGCAGATATCAGTTATATTACACAGCAGTGACATCACCGCTTTGCAGATATCAGTTATATTATACGGCAGTGACATCACCGCTCTGCAGATATCGGTTATATTATACAGCAGTGACATCACCGCTCTGCAGATATCAGTTATATTATACAGCAGTGACATCACTGCTCTGCAGATATCGGTTATATTATACAGCAGTGACATCACCGCTCTGCAGATATCAGTTATATTATACAGCAGTGACATCACCGCTCTGCAGATATCAGTTATATTATACAGCAGTGACATCACCGCTCTGCAGATATCAGTTATATTATACAGCAGTGACATCACCGCTCTGCAGATATCAGTTATATTATACAGCAGTGACATCACCGCTCTGCAGATATCAGTTATATTATACAGCAGTGACATCACCGCTCTGCAGATATCAATTATATTATACAGCAGTGACATCACCGCTCTGCATATATCAGTTATATTATACAGCAGTGACATCACCGCTCTGCAGATATCAGTTATATTATACAGCAGTGACATCACCGCTCTGCAGATATCAGTTATATTATACAGCAGTGACATCACCGCTCTGCAGATATCAGTTATATTATACAGCAGTGACATCACCGCTCTGCAGATATCAGTTATATTATACAGCAGTGACATCACCGCTCTGCAGATATCAGTTATATTATACAGCAGTGACATCACCGCTCTGCAGATATCAGTTATATTATACAGCAGTGACATCACCGCTCTGCAGATATCAGTTATATTATACAGCAGTGACATCACCGCGCCGCAGATATCAGTTATATTATACAGCAGTGACATCACCGCGCCGCAGATATCAGTTATATTATACAGCAGTGACATCACCGCGCCGCAGATATCAGTTATATTATACAGCAGTGACATCACCGCTCTGCAGATATCAGTTATATTATACAGCAGTGACATCACCGCTCTGCAGATATCAGTTATATTATACAGCAGTGACATCACCGCTCTGCAGATATCAATTATATTATACAGCAGTGACATCACCGCTCTGCAGATATCAGTTATATTATACAGCAGTGACATCACCGCGCCGCAGATATCAGTTATATTATACAGCAGTGACATCACCGCGCCGCAGATATCAGTTATATTATACAGCAGTGACATCACCGCTCTGCAGATATCAGTTATATTATACAGGAGGTGACATCACCGCTCTGCAGATATCAGTTATATTATACAGCAGTGACATCACCGCTCTGCAGATATCAGTTATATTATACAGCAGTGACATCACCGCTCTGCAGATATCAGTTATATTATACAGCAGTGACATCACCGCTCTGCAGATATCAGTTATATTATACAGCAGTAACATCACCGCTCTGCAGATATCAGTTATATTATACAGCAGTGACATCACCGCTCTGCAGATATCAGTTATATTATACAGCAGTGACATCACCGCGCCGCAGATATCAGTTATATTATACAGCAGTGACATCACCGCGCCGCAGATATCAGTTATATTATACAGCAGTGACATCACCGCTCTGCAGATATCAGTTATATTATACAGGAGGTGACATCACCGCTCTGCAGATATCAGTTATATTATACAGCAGTGACATCACCGCTCTGCAGATATCAGTTATATTATACAGCAGTGACATCACCGCTCTGCAGATATCAGTTATATTATACAGCAGTGACATCACCGCTCTGCAGATATCAGTTATATTATACAGCAGTGACATCACCGCTCTGCAGATATCAGTTATATTATACAGCAGTAACATCACCGCTCTGCAGATATCAGTTATATTATACAGCAGTGACATCACCGCTCTCCAGATATCAGTTATATTATACAGCAGTGACATCACCGCTCTGCAGATATCAGTTATATTATACAGGAGGTGACATCACCGCTCTGCAGATATCAGTTATATTATACAGCAGTGACATCACCGCTCTGCAGATATCAGTTATATTATACAGCAGTGACATCACCGCGCCGCAGATATCAGTTATATTACACAGCAGTGACATCACCGCTCTGCAGATATCAGTTATATTACACAGGAGGTGACATCACCGCTCTGCATATATCAGTTATATTATACAGCAGTGACATCACCGCTCTGCAGATATCAGTTATATTATACAGCAGTGACATCACCGCTCTGCAGATATCAGTTATATTATACAGCAGTGACATCACCGCGCCGCAGATATCAGTTATATTACACAGCAGTGACATCACCGCTCTGCAGATATCAGTTATATTACACAGGAGGTGACATCACCGCTCTGCATATATCAGTTATATTATACAGCAGTGACATCACCGCTCTGCAGATATCAGTTATATTATACAGCAGTGACATCACCGCGCCGCAGATATCAGTTATATTATACAGCAGTGACATCACCGCTCTGCAGATATCAGTTATATTATACAGGAGGTGACATCACCGCTCTGCAGATATCAGTTATATTATACAGCAGTGACATCACCGCTCTGCAGATATCAGTTATATTATACAGCAGTGACATCACCGCTCTGCAGATATCAGTTATATTATACAGCAGTGACATCACCGCTCTGCAGATATCAGTTATATTATACAGCAGTGACATCACCGCTCTGCAGATATCAGTTATATTATACAGCAGTAACATCACCGCTCTGCAGATATCAGTTATATTATACAGCAGTGACATCACCGCTCTCCAGATATCAGTTATATTATACAGCAGTGACATCACCGCTCTGCAGATATCAGTTATATTATACAGCAGTGACATCACCGCTCTGCAGATATCAGTTATATTATACAGCAGTGACATCACCGCTCTGCAGATATCAGTTATATTATACAGCAGTGACATCACCGCTCTGCAGATATCAGTTATATTATACAGCAGTGACATCACCGCTCTGCAGATATCAATTATATTATACAGCAGTGACATCACCGCTCTGCATATATCAGTTATATTATACAGCAGTGACATCACCGCTCTGCAGATATCAGTTATATTATACAGCAGTGACATCACCGCTCTGCAGATATCAGTTATATTATACAGCAGTGACATCACCGCTCTGCAGATATCAGTTATATTATACAGCAGTGACATCACCGCTCTGCAGATATCAGTTATATTATACAGCAGTGACATCACCGCTCTGCAGATATCAGTTATATTATACAGCAGTGACATCACCGCTCTGCAGATATCAGTTATATTATACAGCAGTGACATCACCGCTCTGCAGATATCAGTTATATTATACAGCAGTGACATCACCGCGCCGCAGATATCAGTTATATTATACAGCAGTGACATCACCGCGCCGCAGATATCAGTTATATTATACAGCAGTGACATCACCGCGCCGCAGATATCAGTTATATTATACAGCAGTGACATCACCGCTCTGCAGATATCAGTTATATTATACAGCAGTGACATCACCGCTCTGCAGATATCAGTTATATTATACAGCAGTGACATCACCGCTCTGCAGATATCAATTATATTATACAGCAGTGACATCACCGCTCTGCAGATATCAGTTATATTATACAGCAGTGACATCACCGCGCCGCAGATATCAGTTATATTATACAGCAGTGACATCACCGCGCCGCAGATATCAGTTATATTATACAGCAGTGACATCACCGCTCTGCAGATATCAGTTATATTATACAGGAGGTGACATCACCGCTCTGCAGATATCAGTTATATTATACAGCAGTGACATCACCGCTCTGCAGATATCAGTTATATTATACAGCAGTGACATCACCGCTCTGCAGATATCAGTTATATTATACAGCAGTGACATCACCGCTCTGCAGATATCAGTTATATTATACAGCAGTAACATCACCGCTCTGCAGATATCAGTTATATTATACAGCAGTGACATCACCGCTCTGCAGATATCAGTTATATTATACAGCAGTGACATCACCGCGCCGCAGATATCAGTTATATTATACAGCAGTGACATCACCGCGCCGCAGATATCAGTTATATTATACAGCAGTGACATCACCGCTCTGCAGATATCAGTTATATTATACAGGAGGTGACATCACCGCTCTGCAGATATCAGTTATATTATACAGCAGTGACATCACCGCTCTGCAGATATCAGTTATATTATACAGCAGTGACATCACCGCTCTGCAGATATCAGTTATATTATACAGCAGTGACATCACCGCTCTGCAGATATCAGTTATATTATACAGCAGTGACATCACCGCTCTGCAGATATCAGTTATATTATACAGCAGTAACATCACCGCTCTGCAGATATCAGTTATATTATACAGCAGTGACATCACCGCTCTCCAGATATCAGTTATATTATACAGCAGTGACATCACCGCTCTGCAGATATCAGTTATATTATACAGGAGGTGACATCACCGCTCTGCAGATATCAGTTATATTATACAGCAGTGACATCACCGCTCTGCAGATATCAGTTATATTATACAGCAGTGACATCACCGCGCCGCAGATATCAGTTATATTACACAGCAGTGACATCACCGCTCTGCAGATATCAGTTATATTACACAGGAGGTGACATCACCGCTCTGCAGAAATCAGTTATATTATACAGCAGTGACATCACGGCTATGCAGATATCAGTTATATTATACAGCAGTGACATCACTGCTCTGCAGATATCAGTTATATTATACAGCAGTGACATCACCGCTCTGCAGATATCAGTTATATTATACAGCAGTGACATCACCGCGCCGCAGATATCAGTTATATTATACAGCAGTGACATCACCGCTCTGCAGATATCAGTTATATTATACAGCAGTGACATCACCGCTCTGCAGATCAGTTATATTATACAGCAGTGACATCACCGCTCTGCAGATATCAGTTATATTATACAGCAGTGACATCACCGCTCTGCAGATATCAGTTATATTATACAGCAGTGACATCACCGCTCTGCAGATATCAGTTATATTATACAGCAGTGACATCACCGCTCTGCAGATATCAGTTATATTATACAGCAGTGACATCACCGCTCTGCAGATATCAGTTATATTATACAGCAGTGACATCACCGCTCTGCAGATATCAGTTATATTATACAGCAGTGACATCACCGCTCTGCAGATATCAGTTATATTATACAGCAGTTACATCAGCGCTCTGCAGATATCAGTTATATTATACAGCAGTGACATCACCGCTCTGCAGATATCAGTTATATTATACAGCAGTGACATCACCGCCATGCAGATATCAGTTATATTACACAGCAGTGACATCACCGCCATGCAGATATTAGTTATATTATACAGCAGTGACATCACCGCTCTGCAGATATCAGTTATATTATACAGCAGTGACATCACTGCTCTGCAGATATCAGTTATATTATACAGGCAGTGACATCACCGGTCTGCAGATATCAGTTATATTATACAGCAGTGACATCACTGCTCTGCAGATATCAGTTATATTATACAGGCAGTGACATCACCGGTCTGCAGATATCAGTTATATTATACAGCAGTGACATCACCGCTCTGCAGCTATCAGTTATATTATACAGCAGTGACATCACTGCTCTGCAGATATCAGTTATATTATACAGGCAGTGACATCACCGGTCTGCAGATATCAGTTATATTATACAGCAGTGACATCACCGCCATGCAGATATTAGTTATATTATACAGCAGTGACATCACCGCTCTGCAGATATCAGTTATATTATACAGCAGTGACATCACTGCTCTGCAGATATCAGTTATATTATACAGGCAGTGACATCACCGGTCTGCAGATATCAGTTATATTATACAGCAGTGACATCACCGCTCTGCAGATATCAGTTATATTATACAGCAGTGACATCACCGCTCTGCAGATATCAGTTATATTATACAGCAGTGACATCACCGCTCTGCAGATATCAGTTATATTATACAGCAGTGACATCACCGCTCTGCAGATATCAGTTATATTATACAGCAGTGACATCACCGCTCTCCAGATATCAGTTATATTATACAGCAGTGACATCATCGCTCTGCAGATATCAGTTATATTACACAGCAGTGATATCACCGCTCTGCAGATATCAGTTATATTATACAGCAGTGACATCACCGCTCTGCAGATATCAGTTATATTACACAGCAGTGATATCACCGCTCTGCAGATATCAGTTATATTATACAGCAGTGACATCACCGCTCTGCAGATATCAGTTATATTATACAGCAGTGACATCACCGCTCTGCAGATATCAGTTATATTACACAGCAGTGATATCACCGCTCTGCAGATATCAGTTATATTATACAGCAGTGACATCACCGCTCTGCAGATATCAGTTATATTATACAGCAGTGACATCACCAGATATCAGTTATATTATACAGCAGTGACATCACCGCTCTGCAGATATCAGTTATATTATACAGCATTGACATCACCGCTCTGCAGATATCAGTTATATTACACAGCAGTGACATCACCGCTCTGCAGATATCAGTTATATTACACAGCAGTGACATCACCGCTCTGCAGATATCAGTTATATTACACAGGAGGTGACATCACCGCTCTGCAGATATCAGTTATGTTATACAGCAGTGACATCACCGCTCTGCAGATATCAGTTATATTATACAGCAGTGACATCACCACTCTGCAGATATCAGTTATATTACACAGGAGGTGACATCACCGCTCTGCAGATATCAGTTATATTATACAGGAAGCGACATCACCGCTCTGCAGATATCAGTTATATTATACAGCAGTGACATCACCGCTCTGCAGATATCAGTTATATTATACAGGAGGTGACATCACCGCTCTCCAGATATCAGTTATATTATACAGCAGTGACATCACCGCTCTGCAGATATCAGTTATATTACACAGCAGTGACATCACCGCTCTGCAGATATCAGTTATATTACACAGGAGGTGACATCACCGCTCTGCAGATATCAGTTATATTATACAGCAGTGACATCACCACTCTCCAGATATCAGTTATATTACACAGGAGGTGACATCACCGCTCTGCAGATATCAGTTATATTATACAGCAGTGACATCACCGCTCTGCAGATATCAGTTATATTATACAGCAGTGACATCACCGCTCTGCAGATATCAGTTATATTATACAGCAGTGACATCACCGCTCTGCAGATATCAGTTATATTACACAGGAGGTGACATCACCGCTCTGCAGATATCAGTTATATTATACAGGAAGCGACATCACCGCTCTGCAGATATCAGTTATATTATACAGCAGTGACATCACCGCTCTGCAGATATCAGTTATATTATACAGCAGTGACATCACCGCTCTGCAGATATCAGTTATATTATACAGGCATTGACATCACCGCTCTCCAGATATCAGTTATATTATACAGCAGTGACATCACCACTCTGCAGATATCAGTTATATTACACAGCAGTGACATCACCGCTCTGCAGATATCAGTTATATTACACAGGAGGTGACATCACCGCTCTGCAGATATCAGTTATATTATACAGCAATGACATCACCGCTCTGCAGATATCAGTTATATTATACAGCAGTGACATCACCGCGCCGCAGATATCAGTTATCTTATACAGGAGGTGACATCACCGCGCCGCAGATATCAGTTATCTTATACAGGAGGTGACATCACCGCTCTGCAGATATCAGTTATATTATACAGGAGTGACATCACCGCTCTGCAGATATCAGTTATCTTATACAGGAGTGACATCACCGCTCTGCAGATATCAGTTATATTATACAGGAGTGACATCACCGCTCTGCAGATATCAGTTATATTATACAGCAGTGACATCACCACTCTGCAGATATCAGTTATATTATACAGCAGTGACATCACCGCGCCGCAGATATCAGTTATATTATACAGCAGTGACATCACCGCTCTGCAGATATCAGTTATATTATACAGCAGTGACATCACCGCTCTGCAGATATCAGTTATATTATACAGCAGTGACATCACCGCTCTGCAGATATCAGTTATATTATACAGGAGGTGACATCACCGCTCTGCAGATATCAGTTATATTATACAGCAGTGACATCACCGCTCTGCAGAAATTAGTTATATTATACAGCAGTGACATCACCGCTCTGCAGAAATTAGTTATATTATACAGCAGTGACATCACGGCTCTGCAGATATCAGTTATCTTATACAGGAAGTGACATCACCGTGCCACAGATATCAGTTATCTTATACAGGAAGTGACATCACCGTGCCGCAGATATCAGTTATCTTATACAGGAAGTGACATCACCGCTCTGCAGATATCAGTTATATTATACAGCAGTGACATCACCGCTCTGCAGATATCAGTTATATTATACAGCAGTGACATCACCGCTCTGCAGATATCAGTTATATTATACAGCAGTGACATCACCGCTCTGCAGATATCAGTTATATTATACAGCAGTGACATCACCGCTCTGCAGATATCAGTTATATTATACAGGAGGTGACATCACCGCTCTGCAGATATCAGTTATATTATACAGCAGTGACATCACCGCTCTGCAGATATCAGTTATCTTATACAGGAGGTGACATCACCGCTCTGCAGATATCAGTTATATTATACAGGAAGTGACATCACCGCTCTGCAGATATCAGTTATATTATACAGCAGTGACATCACCACTCTGCAGATATCAGTTATATTATACAGGAGTGACATCACCGCTCTGCAGATATCAGTTATCTTATACAGGAGTGACATCACCGCTCTGCAGATATCAGTTATATTATACAGGAGTGACATCACCGCTCTGCAGATATCAGTTATATTACACAGCAGTGACATCACCGCTCTGCAGATATCAGTTATATTATACAGCAGTGACATCACCGCTCTGCAGATATCAGTTATATTATACAGCAGTGACATCACCGCTCTGCAGATATCAGTTATATTATACAGCAGTGACATCACCGCTCTGCAGATATCAGTTATATTATACAGCAGTGACATCACCGCTCTGCAGATATCAGTTATATTACACAGCAGTGACATCACCGCTCTGCAGATATCAGTTATATTATACAGCAGTGACATCACCACTCTGCAGATATCAGTTATATTATACAGCAGTGACATCACCGCTCTGCAGATATCAGTTATATTATACAGCAGTGACATCACCGCTCTGCAGATATCAGTTATATTATACAGCAGTGACATCACCGCTCTGCAGATATCAGTTATATTATACAGGAAGTGACATCACCGCGCCGCAGATATCAGTTATATTATACAGCAGTGACATCACCGCTCTGCAGATATCAGTTATATTATACAGCAGTGACATCACCGCTCTGCAGATATCAATTATATTATACAGCAGTGACATCACCGCTCTGCAGATATCAGTTATATTATACAGGAAGTGACATCACCGCGCCGCAGATATCAGTTATATTATACAGCAGTGACATCACCGCTCTGCAGATATCAGTTATATTATACAGCAGTGACATCACCGCTCTGCAGATATCAATTATATTATACAGCAGTGACATCACCGCTCTGCAGATATCAGTTATATTATACAGCAGTGACATCACCGCTCTGCAGATATCAGTTATATTATACAGCAGTGACATCCCCGCTCTGCAGATATCAGTTATATTATACAGCAGTGACATCACCGCTCTGCAGATATCAGTTATATTATACAGCAGTGACATCACCGCTCTGCAGATATCAGTTATATTATACAGCAGTGACATCACTGCTCTGCAGATATCAGTTATATTATACAGCAGTGACATCACCGCTCTGCAGATATCAGTTATATTATACAGCAGTGACATCACCGCTCTATGGATATCAGTTATATTATACAGCAGTGACATCACCGCTCTGCAGATATCAGTTATATTACACAGGAGGTGACAGGTCCAGGTCACAGCAGGGAAGAGCGCAAACACTGCTGTGGGCACCCCTGTGCTGACCTGGGCTGGAGTTGGCATCAACCCCACAAATATTACCACCTTTGCCACTGCATCAGGAAGAGCCGGGTCCAGCCGCTGCTGTCCTGTGCTGGATAGGAAAATTGGGGGGACCCCACGACTTTTTTTATTTAATTACACAATCTAAATGCTATAAAACAATTGGCTAAGCGAGCTACCGCTGTAATTATCATGTTCTCTCTATTTTGTCTTTTTTTCTATCTATAAGTTTTCAGGTTTTACACATTAAAAAAACATTCATTTCAGTATCATGCATATTTTACATGTACCAGTCACACGCATGTCACACGGATGTCACACGCATGTCACACGGATGACCATACCGCTACGTGTAACTTGCACCTGTTTACACACACACGTCTGGAAGGACCTTACGGGGTCTTTCTTCTTCTTTCTTTTGGGGGTGTCTGCTTTCTATAATGAAGTGTCCCGCAGGAGTCTTTAACTGCTGAAACTTCTTTATTGAACCCTGACTGGTGCTTATTTTTAGGGAAATACAGTATCACTATGTATGTGTCAGGAGGTGGAGGAGCGATGCTCTGCAGAGAGGTCAGTGGTGTAATAATCTGCAGGATATATCACTATGTATGTGTCAGGAGGTGGAGGAGCAATGCTCTGCAGAGAGGTCAGTGGTGTAGTAATCTGCAGGATATATCACTGTGTATCTGTCAGGAGGTGGAGGAGCGATGCTCTGCAGAGAGGTCAGTGGTGTAATAATCTGCAGGATATATCACTATGTATGTGTCAGGAGGTGGAGGAGCGATGCTCTGCAGAGAGGCGAGTGGTGTAATTGAAGTGACTAGGCAGGGAGGCCTCTGGCTGTGTAGTCGTGGCAGCACTATGGTGCAGGCACATCCCTGGCTTCATCACTTCTTTAGGGTTAAAACAGTGTGTGTCAGTGTCTTCGTTCTCCATTACACAAAAAGACTTCAGGCAGGAGTTGAATGCAATAAAAGAGAACATTTATTCAGCACAGTCCAATAATCCGGACAGCAGACAGTCAAGAAACAGGCAGTTGTAGACTTTCAGTGGAGCTGGGGACACCCTGACCAAACGCCACCTCGGGTGGGGATATGCCCTCCGTACTCTACTTCCTTCGGGCGCCCACGATTCAGCCAAGCATACACCGGACCCACACCGGCAGAATAGGCTCTGAGGTTGCGTCCACCTCCTTATCTCCGGTGTCCCGTGCTGTTTCGCTCACACTCTGCCCAAGTGCACACACTGCTGTCCCGGATCTCACAGCTTGACAGACACTCCGGTAAAAACCACTCCGGTCAGCGGATCACGGCAATATTAGTGGAGCTGGGGACACTCTGACCAGACGTCACCTCGGGTGGGGATATGCCCTCCGTACTCTACTTCCTTCGGGCACCCACTATTCAGCCAAGCATACACCGGACCCACACCGGCAGAATAGGCTCTGAGGTTACGTCCACCTCCTCCTCTCCGGTGTCCCTTGATGGTCCGCTCACACTATCGCACTTGCCGCTGCAGATGCTCGCACTCCGCTGACCCGGATCTCTCTACCCCACACACATTCAGACCTAGCCTAGATCTCCGGCCGACTCCTCCTCCCCGGTGGCAACAGCCGTCCCACCCGACCACTAGGGGGTGCCCTAACACATCACATAAAAACATATAATTCAACACTTTTAATAATCACAATGCCGGGTAACTATGTTAAACTAGTAGGGGGTAGGCCCACCCACTACATGCCTCCCCTCTTAAAATCCGAGCCTCCCGGCAAGGCTCTTAAACACATAAAAACATAAACACATAAAAACCTTTCGGTTCAGTCCTCAACAGCGGCACCAGTTCAGCGGCGCTCCCGGTCTTAAGGGGCGCTTGATGGCGCAGCAGCGCTCCCGGTCTCTGGATAGCGCCCGGAGGCTCAACAGCGCTCCCGGTCTTAGATGTGCGCCCGGAGGCTTCAATAGCGCTCCCGGTCTTTGCTGAAGGTGCCCGGAGGCTTCAATAGCGCTCCCGGTCTTAGATGTGTGCCCGGAGGCTTCAATAGCGCTCCCGGTCTTTGCTGAAGGGCAACAGGCCCGTAAAACTTTTCAACAAAATGCAGGGCACTGCGGCCGATGCCGCTGCCCCTGACTGCTGAGCCCCTCGCTACGTCCCCCATGGTCACCTCTCCCTCCTTCCCATTGTGCAATGCCCCCCGCTGACCCCCCTTCGCTGCTGGGACCTCCTCCAGGGCATATAAACAGCTGCCGGAGTCCCTCCTTCCTCTTACCACATCTGCCCTCAGGGTGAGCATCGCCGATGGACCCCCTGGAAGCAGCGGTAAGAGAAAGGAGCGGACGGGAGGGAGCCGAATGGCTTGCCTCCCTTGTGGGCACCAGCTCCCTCCTGCCGGTTCCCAGCAGCGGTGGGCGCAGGTCTTCCAGACCCTCCCGTCCACCGCAGCGCCTAAGCCCCACAACAGACCCCAGGCGCAGGGCGGCCCGGTCCAGAAGGTCCGGTCCGCTCTCACCCCCGGCCACCTATCCCCTGCCCCACCGGTCATCGGGTTCACATATATCTCGCAGCGCTGCACCCCCGTCACCCAGGCATGCTGCCCCCCACCGAGCATCGCGTTCGTCCACGCCACGCAGCGATGCTCCCCCTCCCCTCAGGAATCCTGGCATCACGCTCGCCACCACAATGCAGAGCGCCTCCCCCCAGGCACTCTGCACCGCCCAGCATGACGCGCCCCTCATGTTGCTTACCGCTCCATGCTGAGGCTGCGTCACATCCGGTATCCATGGCAGCCGAGTCACTTCCTCTGACTCGGCAACCATGTGACTATACTGTACTTCCGGTTTTCGGCCCCCGGACCGGAAGTGATGTCATTAAAAGTAAAAGCGGCAAATTTAAAGGGAAATGCAGTCATAAACAAACATGCTTTATAACTGCATTTCCTGCCCAGCGTTCGCATTCTTTACAAAGCGAACGTGGTGGTCTGCAGCAGTCAAGCACATCCATACATCCCCCTAAAGGGACAAGTTTAAAAAAAAAAAAAATAAATAAATAAATAAAATAAAAATAATAAAATAAAAATAAATAAATAAAATAATAAAACAAAAAAAAAATATGTATACATATATACACATATTTGGTATCGCCACGTTCAGAAAAGCTTGATCTATCAAAATATAAAATCAATTAAAGAATAATAATGCTAATAATTTTATTCACTTGGGTAGCGCTGTCCACAGTGCTTTCTATGCATTGGCGACGCTGTCCCCATTGGAACTCACAATCTAGAGTCCCTAATCTGATTGTTAAATTTCGTAGCAGCAAAAAAAAAAAAAAAAAAAAAAAAACACAAAACACCCAAAATTACGCTTTTGGTCACCGCATGTTTTGCGTAACATCCAATAACAGGCGATCAAAAGTAGCATCTGCGCAAAATGGTACCATTAAAAAATGTAAACTCGAGACGCAAAATAAGCAGTCATTGCGCCATAGATCCCAAAATGAGAACGCTACGGGTTTCGGAAAATGGCGCAAAACGTACGCCACTTTTATTGGGCGATCTTGTTAACACCATCAGGAGTAGTTCTGGTTAACCCCGCGTTTGTACGACATCAGGATGTAACGCAGCAGCGTCCGACTTACACAGGGACGTGTTCTACTGCTGTGTATCACAGCTGGGAACTCACCTAACACCAGATACAGTTAAAAAAAAAAAAAAAAAAAAATATAAATAAAAATTCGCGCAAACAAATACGTCGATATCTGTTCCCTAATATCAGTGGAGCAAAACACAGTCAACAAAGAAAAGAGAGTCAATTCGCAAAATACTGCAATACCATTTTCAACTCCTATAAAACCCATTGGGGTTCTGCGTGGTGGAAGTACGACGAAGAATTTAGAAGATGCTTGGCATTCCAACCGTTGGGAAGTTAAGGCCACCGATTCGTGGCTTATGATGGCGCAAAAGTCCCACCAGTCGTTTCCAGGCCCACCAAACTTTTCCTCTCACCACGCTACACCTGGAGCTGCAAATGTCCGCAGACCAGGTCACTGTTGGCTTTTCAATGAAGGCCATCGCAGGTTTCAAGGACTCCGCAAATACAAGCACGAATGCTCATCGTGCGGAGGCAATCACACCTCCTCCAAATGCGATAAGCAACCAGACTGGCATCACACTAAAAATGCACCACCAAGTCCCAAAGACTCCAGTGAACGTGCACGCGGTGGAGCCATTGCTAGAACGTTACCCCAATAAGGCTGCGGCCAACGCTATTAGGGACGGTTTCAACCACGGTTTCTTTATCCCCCTTTATGTTCTCCTCAGAACTAACCTTCGCCCCCAACCGCAAATCGGCCCGGGACCTCCCACAGGTCCTGGGGAACAAACTACTGAAGGAAGTGGCGTTAGGCCGACTAGCAGGCCCATTTATAGATTTACCATTCTTAAACCCTCGCGTTTCACCCCTAGAGATAGTGCCTAAGAAAGAAAAGGGTGAATTTCGCCTCATACACTACTTGTCCTTCCCGGCTGGGCGGTCAGTCAATGACGGCATCCCCACAGAGGACTCAGCAGTTTCCTACGCATTTTTGACAAAGCGGTCGCACTGGTGCGAAAAGCAGGGTAAGGAGCACTAATGGCAAAATCGGACATAGCATCTGCCTTTCGCCCGCTACTAGTGCACCCCGATTGTCCCACCTGCTAGGGTGCTATTTCAACAAAAAATTCTGTACCACATGTGAATTACCATGGGTTGCTCCATATCCTGCTCACACTTCGAGCTCTTCAGCTCTTTCCTGGAATGGGTGGTTAAGGACGTAGCAAAGAATAAATTGGTCACCCATTATTTGGATGATTTCTTGTCCGTTTTCCCACACCAACTCTAAAGCATGCTCAAGCGCGTTAAAATCTGTCCAGGTCATAGCGGACAAGTTTGGGTTTCCGCTGTTGGCCGAAAAAACAGTTGGCCATGTGACCTGCCTTTTCATTTGAGAATCGAAATAGACTCAATTATCATGATGTTTCGGCTACCACTCAAAAAGGTTGAAAAAACCACATCGCTCATTGACGGGTTCTGCGCGGTTCGTAAGGTAACCCTGGCGCAAATGCAATCTCTATTAGGCTTTCTCGCCTTCGCCTGTAGAGTCATGCCCATGGGAAGGGGCTTTTCCCTGAGGCTCTGCCTGGCCACTAGGAGCATAACTGCCTCCCATCAAAGGTTTTCCATCACCAGCGCTCTACGTGAGGAGCTCGGTGTATGGAGGTCCTTCATAGCTACTTACAATGGGCGTTCATGTTTCCAGGAACAGGAAGTTTCCAGCGCTGATATATCTATTTTCAGATGCTGCCGGGTCCACCGGATTCGGCGTTTACCTTGGTCCCAATTGGTACGCTAATCGCTGGCCCAAAACACGGCACCTGTCTGGGTGGACAAAAAAAAAAAAAAAAAAACTTTACTCGAGCTGTTCCCTATAATAGTAGCTACAAGTCTTTGGGCAGAAAAGTTGGCGAACAATCGGACCCGCTTCAGGACTGACTACATAAGTGTCGTCCACGCCGTTAACCACCTCGCATCTTCCTCACCACCGGTGATCAGCTTGCTACGATACTTAGTTCCTTAGTTCTTAAGTGCCTTGAACATAATATCTGGGTCAAGGCCAGCCACATACCGGGGATTGATAACACTATCGCTGATGCCTTATTGCATTTGATTTTCATAAGTTTCGAGCATTGCACCCAGAATCTGACAACAATGGCCAAAAGTGTCCACAGTCCCTCTGGACGGTCCCCGTGGACAGTTGATTCCGCTGATTAAGGCATCCCATCAACGTGTCATTTGTATGGTAAGGCTTGGGACGAATGATTTCAATATAGTTCAACCGCTGCCTAGCCAGGTGTCCGCGGTTTTCTTAGCAATTCCGTTGCTCGAGACATAACGCATCTACATACCAGTGGCTTGCCGGGCACAGTAGCGTAGTAGCGGGTTGCAGGAATAGCCTCTCACTTTCAGGTTCGTGGATGGACCGATGTCACCAAGGCCTTTCTGTTCAAACAGGCCGTTAAAGGCTGGAAGCGCTGGTGCACGGAGAACAGGAAGGCCAATTCATTCGCCATCCTTTCCGGCATAATAAACCAGCTAGGTGACGTTTGCACCAATGACAGCGAGGTCCTCTTGTTCTCGGCCGCCTTCTCGCTAGCATTCTTCGGAGCCTTGACGGTCAGCGAATTAGTTAGCAGGTCCCTAGGTCGCACCGGTGGTCTGTTACGCGACAATGTTATAGTTTGCAATGGTGGAGTACAGGTTCGCATAAGGCGCTCCAAAATAGATCAGGTCGGTAGAGGAGTTTGGTTCCCTATTTTCCCGTTTTCAGGTATCCTATGTCCCATCCTTACCTTGCAGCGACACTTAGAGTCTTGGGTTCCCAACAAATTCTTCTTGGAGCACGCAGAGTGATCCCACTCACGGTGACACAACTTTCGGCATTGCTTAAAATGTCTATTTACTACCTGGACCTACAACCAGGAGATTATGGCATGCACTCCTTCCGCATCGACACGACAACCGAGGCAGCAAGGGCCAGCTTCATACCTATCCGTGCAGTCCTGTAGTTCCCTGCCACCAGTTGTCCACTGTTTGGCACGTTTATATATTACACAAAAAAAAAAAAATAAATAAATAAATAAAATAAAATAAATTGTTAAATAAATATATGTATATCATTTCGGTTATCTAAGCACCTTCAAACCTAAAGAAACATTAATACAATGATGTTTACTGACACGATGATGGAAAATGTTTTGCATACAAGAGAGGTAACCGTTTTTCTTTTAGATCTGTCGAGACCTAGCATCTGGATCCTAGGTCACTCACACATATTCTGGGCAGCACGGCGGACTGAGTCGAGACCGGGTGGAAGCGTGCTGGGAGCTTGTGACCTGAAATTTCACTGGAGAAGAGTTCGGGGCCTGGCCTGGGCCCAGGTCCTGCCCGTGGTAGTGAGCATATCCAGAGTAGCCACTGGCCTACTGGTGCTGGTCATTCACGGGTGGAAATGACCTGGTAAATGTGAGGATCCAGGATCTGCTTGCGGTCATGCAAGTGGTCCTAGATAAGTTCAGCAGCTTCTTTCCTAGATAAGTTCAGCAGCTTCTTTCCTAGATAAGTTCAGCAGCTTCTTTAGCAACGTAGTGGGGGTACGGTCCAGTATATTACCGAGATTGAGTTGTACAGGGGCAAGGAACATAGCAGCTGTGGAAAGGTCAAGGCAACACGTTAATATGCAGATCGCCAAATTTATAGCGTCAGGAAGAGGGATAGTGCCTGGACACGAGATGCTGGAATCAGAGGTCAGCTGTTTGGTGCTAGAGGATGGTTGTAGCCTTAATGATATAGGCCTAGACAATTTCCTGTCGGACAGTAAGGACGGGGTTGAGCGGGCCATAAGGGCCCTGTGTGGGGGTCGCAGCTCAGGCTTGGGCCTTCGCCACTCCGTGGCCGGTGGAAGAGGGATTTGGTGAGAGCCAACCTGCCACGGACGGCCGTAGGCATCGGGCCTCCTCCCTCAGGTTTAAGGCGGATTTGTGCCTGTGGTTAAAGCTGTGGCCAAAATAACAAGCAACCCCCTTTTATATCAACATTGAATGGTGTTACGTGGATACCTTCAATAAAGTACAAAAGAAAGATATTCCATGTGTGGTCTCATTCATTGCGCGGTGGGGAGGGGGAACCGGTTGGTGGGTCTCGGCAGTCTGCAGGGCACTGCGGCCGATGCCGCTGCCCCTGACTGCTGAGCCCCTCGCTACGTCCCCCATGGTCACCTCTCCCTCCTTCCCATTGTGCAATGCCCCCCGCTGACCCCCCTTCCCTGCTGGGACCTCCTCCAGGGCATATAAACAGCTGCCGGAGTCCCTCCTTCCTCTTACCACATCTGCCCTCAGGGTGAGCATCGCCCGCCCTCTCTCCCTTAAGAAGGTTCTGTTACAAGTTCGGAAGTCAAAGCCGGTGGAAGAGGTATTTGGAGAGCCTACCTGCCACGGACGGCCGTAGGCATCGGGCCTCCTCCCTCAGGTTTAAGGCGGTTTTGTGCCTATGGAAAAAGGTTATGGTTCAATCTCAAAGTCACAGCCGGTGGAAGAGGGATTTGGTGAGAGCCAACCTGCCACGGACGGCCGTAGGCATCGGGCCTCCTCCCTCAGGTTTAAGGCGGATTTGTGCCTGTGGTTAAAGCTGTGGCCAAAATAACAAGCAACCCCCTTTTATATCAACATTGAATGGTGTTACGTGGATACCTTCAATAAAGTACAAAAGAAAGATATTCCATGTGTGGTCTCATTCATTGCGCGGTGGGGAGGGGGAACCGGTTGGTGGGTCTCGGCAGTCGCAACTTTCTGCCGGTTTACAACCATCCCGGTCTTCACAGGTGCTGGAGCGAACAGCTTACTCTGGGGGCCAGGCCCTCTTCCACTCTTCCGCTTGAGCCTGGATATAGGCCCCCAGAGTTTGTCCTGGCTGGCGGCGGATCCGCCTGAAAGACACCGGAGCGTAGCACGGCTCCTCCGGCACAGCTGCTGCAGCACCTCTTGGTGGTGATGGCGTCTCCGCCCGGGACGGTGGTGGTGCGGCGGGCGACGCGTCCAGCATGAAAACTGGCCTGTTGTTGACATTTTGCGTCACCGCCACCACAGTTGGAAGCCTCTCCGGATCGAGGGCTGGCTCTGCCTCTGCTTCCGGGGCAGCCGTCGGTACGCGCCGGGGTTGAGGAGGCGCGGCCGGTCTGGTACGGCTCTGTCGTCGCTCTTGCTGCTCCTCCCACGCAATCTCCTCCTGCCACTGCTCCGCTTCCCGGGTGGTGGGCATGCGGGAAACACACACCGCAAACAGACCGCGGCTGCCTTTGTCCGGCAAGAAGCTGACTTTCTCGCCCGGCCACAGGGTATGGAGTCGCTTGGGGAGTCCTTCTACATCCAGGTGAACTCGGTTGTAAAAGTAGTCATCCCCGGTCTCTACTTCACGGATGAATCCATACCCCTCCTGCTGGTTGAATTTAACAACCACCCCGGTCACGAACTGCTGGGCCAGATCCTCTCCACCGGGCCCGGACAGCATTTCCCGGACTATGGTCTCAGCCAGGAGCCGTTCCCGGACGGGATCAGGCTTCGGGGGCGGAACACTGGGACGCGCCCTCTCCGGCGGGGCGATGACTGGGTCCCAGAAGAAGCCCAGGTGGTCCTCCTCTAGACGCCCGGCTAACTCTTCGGCTGACTCCGGCACCGGGACAAATGGTGTGGCGGCGGCGTTAAGCTGCGGGGTGTCCCAAGGGAAAACAGCAACCCCCGGACGGCTTGGCATGGGCGGGGTAGCATAGGTCGCCTTCACCTCCGTAATGGTGCTCCCGGTTTGAGCGTCCCACGAGGTCTTCCAAGAGACCTTGTCCGGTCTTGTAGAGCCTCCCGGCCCAATGGGGAGATCCGCTATCGCGGCCTCGCTAGCAGGGGCGAACCGGGGTCGGCCTCGGCCAAGGCTGATGAGGGCCATAGTCGTCGCCAACTCCGCAGGTTGCCCAAAGTTCTCCATCTCGGTTCTCACCGGAATCACTGGTAATGGCGGTGGTGTCGACGCTGAGACTGGAGGAAGTGGAGGCGGGTCTTCGTTTCCCGCTCTTGAACAAACTCCACCCCCAGCCTCACGCATCATCTCGACTCCTCCGCCGAGGTACTTCTTTTTCCTTTTCTTAGTCTTCAATGCCCTGGAGCTGGCGCCTCCCCTCTTTGGGCGGAGTACTCTGTCCTTTTTCTTCGGCGCCGGCCAGCCCCAGGCTCTTCTTTTGGCACCAACTTTTCGCGCCCTTTCTTCCTCACAGATAACGGCCTCCTTGCCGCCATCTTGTACCCGGTCCAACGCCTTGGGCACTTCTTCCTCCCACCATGGGACTGGAAATCTTCTTTCATCGTCCGAATTCCGTGCTTCAGGCACTACTTGGTCTTCAGACTCCTGGTTCTCCGGCAAGGGACTTGGATCCTGCCGACTACGCCACATGAAGTGACTAGGCAGGGAGGCCTCTGGCTGTGTAGTCGTGGCAGCACTATGGTGCAGGCACATCCCTGTCTTCATCACTTCTTTAGGGTTAAAACAGTGTGTGTCAGTGTCTTCGTTCTCCATTACACAAAAAGACTTCAGGCAAGAGTTGAATGCAATAAAAGAGAACATTTATTCAGCACAGTCCAATAATCCGGACAGCAGACAGTAAAGAAGCAGGCAGTTGTAGACTCTTTCAGTGGAGCTGGGGACACCCTGACCAAACGCCACCTCGGGTGGGGATATGCCCTCCGTACTCTACTTCCTTCGGGCGCCCACGATTCAGCCAAGCATACACCGGACCCACACCGGCAGAATAGGCTCTGAGGTTGCGTCCACCTCCTTATCTCCGGTGTCCCGTGCTGTTTCGCTCACACTCTGCCCAAGTGCACACACTGCTGTCCCGGATCTCACAGCTTGACAGACACTCCGGTAAAAACCACTCCGGTCAGCGGATCACGGCAATATTAGTGGAGCTGGGGACACTCTGACCAGACGTCACCTCGGGTGGGGATATGCCCTCCGTACTCTACTTCCTTCGGGCACCCACTATTCAGCCAAGCATACACCGGACCCACACCGGCAGAATAGGCTCTGAGGTTACGTCCACCTCCTCCTCTCCGGTGTCCCTTGATGGTCCGCTCACACTATCGCACTTGCCGCTGCAGATGCTCGCACTCCGCTGACCCGGATCTCTCTACCCCACACACATTCAGACCTAGCCTAGATCTCCGGCCGACTCCTCCTCCCCGGTGGCAACAGCCGTCCCACCCGACCACTAGGGGGTGCCCTAACACATCACATAAAAACATATAATTCAACACTTTTAATAATCACAATGCCGGGTAACTATGTTAAACTAGTAGGGGGTAGGCCCACCCACTACATGATACTCTGCAGAATATATCACTATGTATCTGTCAGGAGGTGGAGGAGCGATGCTCTGCAGAGAGGGCAGTGGTGTAATACTCTGCAGGATATATCACTATGTATTTGTCAGGAGGTGGAGGCGCGATACTCTGCAGAGAGGTCAGTGGTGTAATAATCTACAGGATATATCACTAGGTATGTGCCAGGAGGTGGAGGAGCGATGCTCTGCAGAGAGGTCAGTTGTCTAATAATCTGCAGGATATATCTCTATGTATCTGTCAGGAGGTGGAGGAGCGATGCTCTGCAGATATCACTAGGTATGTGCCAGGAGGTGGAGGAGCGATGCTCTGCAGAGAGGTCAGTTGTCTAATAATCTGCAGGTATATCTCTATGTATCTGTCAGGAGGTGGAGGAGCGATGCTCTGCAGAGAGGTCAGTGGTGTAATGATCTGCAGGATATATCACTATGTATGTGTCAGGAGGGGGAGGAGCGATGCTCTGCAGAGAGGTCAGTGGTGTAATAATCTGCAGGATATATCACTATATGTGTCAGGAGGTGGAGGAGCGATGCTCTGAAGAGAGGTCAGTGGTGTAATAATCTGCAGGATATATCACTATGTATCTGTCAGGAGATGGAGGAGCGATGCTCTGCAGAGAAGTCAGTGGTGTAATAATCTGCAGGATAGATCATTATGTATGTGTCAGGAGGTGGAGGAGTGATGCTCTGCAGAGAGGTCAGTGGTGTAATAATCTGCAGGATATATCTCTATGTATCTGTCAGGAGGTGGAGGAGCGATGCTCTGCAGATATCACTAGGTATGTGCCAGGAGGTGGAGGAGCGATGCTCTGCAGAGAGGTCAGTTGTCTAATAATCTGCAGGTATATCTCTATGTATCTGTCAGGAGGTGGAGGAGCGATGCTCTGCAGAGAGGTCAGTGGTGTAATGATCTGCAGGATATATCACTATGTATGTGTCAGGAGGGGGAGGAGCGATGCTCTGCAGAGAGGTCAGTGGTGTAATAATCTGCAGGATATATCACTATATGTGTCAGGAGGTGGAGGAGCGATGCTCTGAAGAGAGGTCAGTGGTGTAATAATCTGCAGGATATATCACTATGTATCTGTCAGGAGATGGAGGAGCGATGCTCTGCAGAGAAGTCAGTGGTGTAATAATCTGCAGGATAGATCATTATGTATGTGTCAGGAGGTGGAGGAGTGATGCTCTGCAGAGAGGTCAGTGGTGTAATAATCTGCAGGATATATCACTATGTATGTGTCAGGAGGTGGAGGAGCAATGCTCTGCAGAGAGGTCAGTGGTGTAATAATCTGCAGGATATATCACTATGTATGTGTCCGGAGGTGGAGGAGTGATGCTCTGCAGAGAGGTCAGTGGTGTAATAATCTGCAGGATATATCACTATGTATGTGTCAGGAGGTGGAGGAGCGATGCTCTGCAGAGAGGTCAGTGGTGTAATACTCTGCAGGATATATCACTATGTATGTGTCAGGAGGTGGAGGAGCGATGCTCTGCAGAGAGGTCAGTGGTGTAATAATCTGCAGGATATATCACTATGTATGTGTCAGGAGGTGGAGGAGCGATGCTCTGCAGAGAGGTCAGTGGTGTAATAATCTGCAGGATATATCACTATATATCTGTCAGGAGGTGGAGGAGCGATGCTCTGCAGAGAGGTCAGTGGTGTAATAATCTGCAGGATATATCACTATGTATGTGTCAGGAGGTGGAGGAGCGATGCTCTGCAGAGAGGTCAGTGGTGTAATACTCTGCAGGATATATCACTATGTATCTGTCAGGAGGTGGAGGAGCGATGCTCTGCAGAGAGGTCAGTGGTGTAATACTCTGCAGGATATATCACTATGTATCTGTCAGGAGGTGGAGGAGCGATGCTCTGCAGAGAGGTCAGTGGTGTAATACTCTGCAGGATATATCACTATGTATCTGTCAGGAGGTGGAGGAGCGATGCTCTGCAGAGAGGTCAGTGGTGTAATGCTCTGCAGGATATATCACTATGTATGTGTCAGGAGGGGGAGGAGCGATGCTCTGCAGAGAGGTCAGTGGTGTAATAATCTGCAGGATATATCACTATGTATGTGTCAGGAGGTGGAGGAGCGATGCTCTGCAGAGAGGTCAGTGGTGTAATAATCTGCAGGATATATCACTATGTATGTGTCAGGAGGTGGAGGAGCGATGCTCTGCAGAGAGGTCAGTGGTGTAATAATCTGCAGGATATATCACTATGTATGTGTCAGGAGGTGGAGGAGCGATGCTCTGCAGAGAGGTCAGTGGTGTAATAATCTGCAGGATATATCACTATGTATGTGTCAGGAGGTGGAGGAGCGATGCTCTGCAGAGAGGTCAGTGGTGTAATAATCTGCAGGATATATCACTATGTATGTGTCAGGAGGTGGAGGAGCGATGCTCTACAGAGAGGTCAGGGGTGTAATAATCTGCAGGATATATCACTATGTATGTGTCAGGAGGTGGAGGAGCGATGCTCTGCAGAGAGGTCAGGGGTGTAATAATCTGCAGGATATATCACTATGTATGTGTCAGGAGGTGGAGGAGCGATGCTCTGCAGAGAGGTCAGTGGTGTAATAATCTGCAGGATATATCACTATGTATGTGTCAGGAGGTGGAGGAGCGATGCTCTGCAGAGAGGTCAGGGGTGTAATAATCTGCAGGATATATCACTATGTATGTGTCAGGAGGTGGAGGAGCGATGCTCTACAGAGAGGTCAGTGGTGTAATAATCTGCAGGATATATCACTATGTATGTGTCAGGAGGGGGAGGAGCGATGCTCTGCAGAGAGGTCAGTGGTGTAATACTCTGCAGGATATATCACTATGTATGTGTCAGGAGGTGGAGGAGCGATGTTCTGCAGAGAGGTCAGTGGTGTAATGATCTGCAGGATATATCACTATGTATGTGTCAGGAGGGGGAGGAGCGATGCTCTGCAGAGAGGTCAGTGGTGTAATAATCTGCAGGATATATCACTATATGTGTCAGGAGGTGGAGGAGCGATGCTCTGAAGAGAGGTCAGTGGTGTAATAATCTGCAGGATATATCACTATGTATCTGTCAGGAGATGGAGGAGCGATGCTCTGCAGAGAGGTCAGTGGTGTAATAATCTGCAGGATATATCACTATGTATGTGTCAGAAGGGGGAGGAGCGATGCTCTGCAGAGAGGTCAGTGGTGTAATACTCTGCAGGATATATCACTATGTATGTGTCAGGAGGTGGAGGAGCGATGCTCTGCAGAGAGGTCAGTGGTGTAATAATCTGCAGGATATATCACTATGTATGTGTCAGGAGGTGGAGGAGCGATGCTCTGCAGAGAGGTCAGTGGTGTAATAATCTGCAGGATATATCACTATATATCTGTCAGGAGGTGGAGGAGCGATGCTCTGCAGAGAGGTCAGTGGTGTAATAATCTGCAGGATATATCACTATGTATGTGTCAGGAGGTGGAGGAGCGATGCTCTGCAGAGAGGTCAGTGGTGTAATACTCTGCAGGATATATCACTATGTATCTGTCAGGAGGTGGAGGAGCGATGCTCTGCAGAGAGGTCAGTGGTGTAATACTCTGCAGGATATATCACTATGTATCTGTCAGGAGGTGGAGGAGCGATGCTCTGCAGAGAGGTCAGTGGTGTAATACTCTGCAGGATATATCACTATGTATCTGTCAGGAGGTGGAGGAGCGATGCTCTGCAGAGAGGTCAGTGGTGTAATGCTCTGCAGGATATATCACTATGTATGTGTCAGGAGGGGGAGGAGCGATGCTCTGCAGAGAGGTCAGTGGTGTAATAATCTGCAGGATATATCACTATGTATGTGTCAGGAGGTGGAGGAGCGATGCTCTGCAGAGAGGTCAGTGGTGTAATAATCTGCAGGATATATCATTATATATCTGTCAGGAGGTGGAGGAGCGATGCTCTGCAGAGAGGTCAGTGGTGTAATAATATGCAGGATATATCATTATATATCTGTCAGGAGGTGGAGGAGTGATGCTCTGCAGAGAGGTCAGTGGTGTAATAATCTGCAGGATATATCACTATGTATGTGTCAGGAGGTGGAGGAGCGATGCTCTACAGAGAGGTCAGTGGTGTAATAATCTGCAGGATATATCACTATGTATGTGTCAGGAGGTGGAGGAGCGATGCTCTGCAGAGAGGTCAATGGTGTAATACTCTGCAGGATATATCACTATGTATCTGTCAGGAGGTGGAGGAGCGATGCTCTGCAGAGAGGTCAGTGGTGTAATAATCTGCAGATATATCACTATGTATCTGTCAGGAGGTGGAGGAGCGATGCTCTGCAGAGAGGTCAGTGGTGTAATAATCTGCAGGATATATCACTATGTATCTGTCAGGAGGTGGAGGAGCGATGCTCTGCAGAAGTCAGTGGTGTAATAATCTGCAGGATATATCACTATGTATCTGTCAGGAGGTGGAGGAGCAATGCTCTGCAGAGAGGTCAGTGGTGTAATAATCTGCAGAATATCTCATTATGTATTTGGCAGGAGGTGGAGGAGCGATGCTCTGTGGAGAGGTCAGTGGTGTAATAATCTGCAGGATATATCACTATGTATCTGTCAGGAGGTGGAGGAGCGATGCTCTGCAGAGAGGTCAGTGGTGTAATGCTCTGCAGCATATATCACTGTATGTGTCAGGAGGTGGAGGAGCGATGCTCTGCAGAGAGGTCAGTGGTGTAATAGACTACAGGATATATCACTATGTATGTGTCAGGACATGGAGGAGCGATGCTCTGCAGAGAGGTTAGTGGTGTAATAATCTGCAGATATATATCACTATGTATTTGTCAGGAGGTAAGGGAGCGATGCTCTGCAGAGAGGTCAGTGGTGTAATAATCTGCAGGATATATCACTATGTGTCTGCCAGGAGGGGGAGGAGCGATGCTCTGCAGAGAGGTCAGTGGTGTAATAATCTGCAGGATATATCACTATGTATCTGTCAGGAGGTGGAGGAGCGATGCTCTGCAGAGAGGTCAGTGGTGTAATAATCTGCAGGATATATCACTATGTATGTATCAGGAGGTGGATTAGCAATGCTCTGCAGAGAGGTCAGTGGTGTAATAATCTGCAGGATATATCACTATATGTGTCAGGAGGTGGAGGAGCGATGCTCTGCAGAGAGGTTAGTTGTGTAATAATCTGCAGATATATCACTATGTATCTGTCAGGAGGTGGAGGAGCGATGCTCTGCAGAGAGGTCAGTGGTGTAATAATCTGCAGCATTTATCAGTATATACCTGTCAGGAGGTGTCGGAGCGATGCTCTGCAGAGAGTTCAGTGGTGTAATAATCTGCAGGATATATCACTATGTATGTGTCAGGAGGTGGAGGAGCGATGCTCTGCAGAGAGGTCAGTGGTGTAATAATCTGCAGGATATATCACTATGTATGTGTCAGGAGGTGGAGGAGCGATACTCTGCAGAGAGGTCAGTGGTATAATAATCTGCAGGATATATCACTATGTATCTGTCAGGAGGTGGAGGAGCGATGCTCTGCAGAGAGGTCAGTGGTGTAATGCTCTGCAGGATATATCACTATGTATGTGTCAGGAGGTGGAGGAGCGATGCTCTGCAGAGAGGTCAGTTGTGTAATACTCTGCAGGATATATCACTATATACCTGTCAGGAGGCGGAAGAGCGATGCTCTGCAGAGAGGTCAGTGATGTAATAATCTGCAGGATATATCACTATGTATGTGTCAGGAGGTGGAGGAGTGATGCTCTGCAGAGAGGTCAGTGGTGTAATAATCTGCAGGATATAGCACTATGTATGTGTCAGGAGGTAGAGGAGCGATGCTCTGCAGAGAGGTCAGTGGTGTAATAATCTGCAGGATATATCACTATGTATGTGTCAGGAGGTGGAGGAGCAATGCTCTGCAGAGAGGTCAGTGGTGTAATAATCTGCAGGATATATCACTATGTATGTGTCAGGAGGTGGAGGAGCGATACTCTGCAGAGAGGTCAGTGGTATAATAATCTGCAGGATATATCACTATGTATCTGTCAGGAGGTGGAGGAGCGATGCTCTGCAGAGAGGTCAGTGGTGTAATGCTCTGCAGGATATATCACTATGTATGTGTCAGGAGGTGGAGGAGCGATGCTCTGCAGAGGTCAGTGGTGTAATAATCTGCAGGATATATCACTATGTATGTGTCAGGAGGTGGAGGAGCGATGCTCTGCAGAGAGGTCAGTTGTGTAATACTCTGCAGGATATATCACTATATACCTGTCAGGAGGCGGAAGAGTGATGCTCTGCAGAGAGGTCAGTGATGTAATAATCTGCAGGATATATCACTATGTATGTGTCAGGAGGTGGAGGAGTGATGCTCTGCAGAGAGGTCAGTGGTGTAATAATCTGCAGGATATAGCACTATGTATGTGTCAGGAGGTAGAGGAGCGATGCTCTGCAGAGAGGTCAGTGGTGTAATAATCTGCAGGATATATCACTATGTATCTGTCAGGAGGTGGAGGAGCGATGCTCTGCAGAGAGGTCAGTGGTGTAATAATCTGCAGGATATATCACTATATATCTGTCAGGAGGTGGAGGAGCGATGCTCTGCAGAGAGGTCAGTGGTGTAATAATCTGCAGGATATATCACTATGTATCTGCCAGGAGGGGGAGGAGCGATGCTCTGCAGAGAGGTCAGTGGTGTAATAATATGCAGGATATATCACTATGTATGTGTCAGGAGGTGGAGGAGCGATGCTCTGCAGAGAGGTCAGTGGTGTAATAATCTGCAGGATATATCACTATGTATCTGTCAGGAGGTGGAGGAGCGATGCTCTGCAGAGAAGTCAGTGGTGTAATACTCTGCAGGATATATCACTATATATCTGTCAGGAGGCAGAGGAGCGATGCTCTGCAGAGAGGTCAGTGGTATAATAATCTGCAGGATATATCACTATGTATGTGTCAGGAGGTGAAGGAGCGATGCTCTGCAGAGAGGCGAGTGGTGTAATACTCTGCAGAATATATCACTATGTATCTGTCAGGAGGTGGAGGAGTGATGCTCTGCAGAGAGGTCAGTGGTGTATTACTCTGCAGGATATATCACTATGTATTTGTCAGGAGGTGGAGGAGCGATACTCTGCAGAGAGGTCAGTGGTGTAATAATCTACAGGATATATCACTAGGTATGTGCCAGGAGGTGGAGGAGCGATGCTCTGCAGAGAGGTCAGTTGTCTAATAATCTGCAGGATATATCTCTATGTATCTGTCAGGAGGTGGATGAGCGATGCTCTGCAGAGAGGTCAGTGGTGTAATAATCTGCAGGATATATCTCTATGTATCTGTCAGGAGGTGGAGGAGCGATGCTCTGCAGAGAGGTCAGTGGTGTAATAATCTGGAGGATATATCACTATATATCTGTCAGGAGGTGGAGGAGCGATGCTCTGCAGAGAGGTCAGTGGTGTAATAATCTGCAGGATATATCACTATGTATCTGCCAGGAGGGGGAGGAGCGATGCTCTGCAGAGAGGTCAGTGGTGTAATAATATGCAGGATATATCACTATGTATCTGTCAGGAGGTGGAGGAGCGATGCTCTGCAGAGAGGTCAGTGGTGTAATAATCTGCAGGATATATCACTATGTATGTGTCAGGAGGTGGAGGAGTGATGCTCTGCAGAGAGGTCAGTGGTGTAATAATCTGCAGGATATATCACTATGTATGTGTCAGGAGGTGGAGGAGCGATGCTCTGCAGAGAGGTCAGTGGTGTAATAATCTGCAGGATATATCACTATGTATCTGTCAGGAGGTGGAGGAGCGATGCTCTGCAGAGAGTTCAGTGGTGTAATAATCTGCAGGATATATCACTATGTATGTGTCAGGAGGTGGAGGAGCGACGCTCTGCAGAGAGGTCAGGGGTGTAATAATCTGCAGGATATATCACTATGTATCTGTCAGGAGGTGGAGGAGCGATGCTCTGCAGAGAGGTCAGTGGTGTAATACTCTGCAGGATATATCACTATATATCTGTCAGGAGGCGGAGGAGCGATGCTCTGCAGAGAGGTCAGTGGTATAATAATCTGCAGGATATATCACTATCTATGTGTCAGGAGGTGGAGGAGCGATGCTCTGCAGAGAGGCGAGTGGTGTAATACTCTGCAGAATATATCACTATGTATCTGTCAGGAGGTGGAGGAGCGATGCTCTGCAGAGAGGGCAGTGGTGTAATATTCTGCAAGATATATCACTCTATCTGTCAGGAGGTGGAGGAGTGATGCTCTGCAGAGAGGTCAGTGGTGTAATACTCTGCAGGATATATCACTATGTATTTGTCAGGAGGTGGAGGAGCGATACTCTGCAGAGAGGTCAGTGGTGTAATAATCTACAGGATATATCACTAGGTATGTGCCAGGAGGTGGAGGAGCGATGCTCTGCAGAGAGGTCAGTTGTCTAATAATCTGCAGGATATATCTCTATGTATCTGTCAGGAGGTGGAGGAGCGATGCTCTGCAGATATCACTAGGTATGTGCCAGGAGGTGGAGGAGCGATGCTCTGCAGAGAGGTCAGTTGTCTAATAATCTGCAGGATATATCTCTATGTATCTGTCAGGAGGTGGAGGAGCGATGCTCTGCAGAGAGGTCAGTGGTGTAATAATCTGCAGGATATATCTCTATGTATGTGTCAGGAGGTGGAGGAGCGCTGCTCTGCAGAGAGGTTAGTGGTGTAATATTCTGCAGGATATATCACTATGTATCTGTCAGGAGGTGGAGGAGCGATGCTCTGCAGAGAGGTCAGTGGTGTAATACTCTGCAGGATATATCACTATGTATGTGTCAGGAGGTGGAGGAGTGATGCTCTGCAGAGAGGTCAGTGGTGTAATAATCTGCAGGATATATCACTATATGTGTCAGGAGGTGGAGGAGCGATGCTCTGCAGAGAGGTCAGTTGTGTAATACTCTGCAGGATATATCACTATGTATCTGTGAGGAGGCGGAGGAGCGATGCTCTGCAGAGAGGTCAGTGGTGTAATACTCTGCAGGATATATCACTATATATCTGTCAGGAGGTGGAGGAGCGATGCTCTGCAGAGAGGTCAGTGGTGTAATAATCTGCAGGATATATCACTATGTATCTGCCAGGAGGGGGAGGAGCGATGCTCTGCAGAGAGGTCAGTGGTGTAATAATATGCAGGATATATCACTATGTATGTGTCAGGAGGTGGAGGAGCGATGCTCTGCAGAGCGGTCAGTGGTGTAATAATCTGCAGGATATATCACTATGTATCTGTCAGGAGGTGGAGGAGCGATGCTCTGCAGAGAGGTCAGTGGTGTAATACTCTGCAGGATATATCACTATATATCTGTCAGGAGGCAGAGGAGCGATGCTCTGCAGAGAGGTCAGTGGTATAATAATCTGCAGGATATATCACTATGTATGTGTCAGGAGGTGAAGGAGCGATGCTCTGCAGAGAGGCGAGTGGTGTAATACTCTGCAGAATATATCACTATGTATCTGTCAGGAGGTGGAGGAGTGATGCTCTGCAGAGAGGTCAGTGGTGTAATACTCTGCAGGATATATCACTATGTATTTGTCAGGAGGTGGAGGAGCGATACTCTGCAGAGAGGTCAGTGGTGTAATAATCTACAGGATATATCACTAGGTATGTGCCAGGAGGTGGAGGAGCGATGCTCTGCAGAGAGGTCAGTTGTCTAATAATCTGCAGGATATATCTCTATGTATCTGTCAGGAGGTGGATGAGCGATGCTCTGCAGAGAGGTCAGTGGTGTAATAATCTGCAGGATATATCTCTATGTATCTGTCAGGAGGTGGAGGAGCGCTGCTCTGCAGAGAGGTCAGTGGTGTAATAATCTGCAGGATATATCACTATGTATGTGTCAGGAGGTGGAGGAGCGATGCTCTGCAGAGAGGTCAGTGGTGTAATAATCTGCAGGATATATCACTATATATCTGTCAGGAGGGGGAGGAGCGATGCTCTGCAGAGAGGTCAGTGGTGTAATAATATGCAGGATATATCACTATGTATCTGCCAGGAGGTGGAGGAGCGATGCTCTGCAGAGAGGTCAGTGGTGTAATAATCTGCAGGATATATCACTATGTATGTGTCAGGAGGTGGAGGAGTGATGCTCTGCAGAGAGGTCAGTGGTGTAATAATCTGCAGGATATATCACTATGTATGTGTCAGGAGGTGGAGGAGCGATGCTCTGCAGAGAGGTCAGTGGTGTAATAATCTGCAGGATATATCACTATGTATCTGTCAGGAGGTGGAGGAGCGATGCTCTGCAGAGAGTTCAGTGGTGTAATACTCTGCAGGATATATCACTATGTATGTGTCAGGAGGTGGAGGAGCGACGCTCTGCAGAGAGGTCAGTGGTGTAATAATCTGCAGGATATATCACTATGTATGTGTCAGGAGGTGGAGGAGCGACGCTCTGCAGAGAGGTCAGGGGTGTAATAATCTGCAGGATATATCACTATGTATCTGTCAGGAGGTGGAGGAGCGATGCTCTGCAGAGAGGTCAGAGGTGTAATAATCTGCAGATATATATCACTATGTATCTGTCAGGAGGTGGAGGAGCAATGCTCTGCAGAGAGGTCAGTGGTGTAATAATCTGCAGATATATCACTATGTATGTGTCAGGAGGTGGAGGAGCGATGCTCTGCAGAGAGGCCAGTGGTGTAATAATCTGCAGATATATCACTATGTATGTGTCAGGAGGGGGAGGAGCGATGCTCTGCAGAGGTCAGTGGTGTAATACTCGGCAGGATATATCATTATGTATCTGTCAGGAGGTGGAGGAGCGATGCTCTGCAGAGAGGTCAGTGGTGTAATACTCTGCAGGATATATCATTATGTATCTGTCAGGAGGTGGAGGAGCGATGCTCTGCAGAGAGGTCAGTGGTGTAATACTCTGCTGGTTATATCACTATGTATGTGTCAGGAGGTGGAGGAGCGATGCTCTGCAGAGAGGTCAGTGGTGTAATAATCTGCAGGATATATCACTATGTATGTGTCAGGAGGTGGAGGAGCGATGCTCTGCAGAGAGGTCAGTGGTGTAATAATCTGCAGGATATATCACTATGTATGTGTCAGGAGGTGGAGCAGCGATGCTCTGCAGAGAGGTCAGTGGTGTAATACTCTGCAGGATATATCACTATGTATCTGTCAGGAGGTGGAGCAGCGATGCTCTGCAGAGAGGTCAGTGGTGTAATAATCTACAGGATATATCACTATGTATCTGTCAGGAGGTGGAGGAGCGATGCTCTGCAGAGAGGTCAGGGGTGTAATACTCTGCAATATATATCACTATGTATCTGTCAGGAGGTGGAGGAGCGACGCTCTGCAGAGAGGTCAGTGGTGTAATAATCTGCAGGATATATCACTATGTATGTGTCAGGAGGTGGAGGAGCGACGCTCTGCAGAGAGGTCAGGGGTGTAATAATCTGCAGGATATATCACTATGTATCTGTCAGGAGGTGGAGGAGCGATGCTCTGCAGAGAGGTCAGTGGTGTAATAATCTGCAGATATATCACTATGTATTTGGCAGGAGGTGGAGGAGCGATGCTCTGCAGAGAGGTCAGAGGTGTAATAATCTGCAGATATATATCACTATGTATCTGTCAGGAGGTGGAGGAGCAATGCTCTGCAGAGAGGTCAGTGGTGTAATAATCTGCAGATATATCACTATGTATGTGTCAGGAGGTGGAGGAGCGATGCTCTGCAGAGAGGCCAGTGGTGTAATAATCTGCAGATATATCACTATGTATGTGTCAGGAGGGGGAGGAGCGATGCTCTGCAGAGGTCAGTGGTGTAATACTCGGCAGGATATATCATTATGTATCTGTCAGGAGGTGGAGGAGCGATGCTCTGCAGAGAGGTCAGTGGTGTAATAATCTGCAGGATATATCATTATGTATCTGTCAGGAGGTGGAGGAGCGATGCTCTGCAGAGAGGTCAGTGGTGTAATACTCTGCTGGATATATCACTATGTATGTGTCAGGAGGTGGAGGAGCGATGCTCTGCAGAGAGGTCAGTGGTGTAATAATCTGCAGGATATATCACTATGTATGTGTCAGGAGGTGGAGCAGCGATGCTCTGCAGAGAGGTCAGTGGTGTAATACTCTGCAGGATATATCACTATGTATCTGTCAGGAGGTGGAGCAGCGATGCTCTGCAGAGAGGTCAGTGGTGTAATAATCTACAGGATATATCACTATGTATCTGTCAGGAGGTGGAGGAGCGATGCTCTGCAGAGAGGTCAGTGGTGTAATAATCTGCAGGATATATCACTATGTATGTGTCAGGAGGTGGAGGAGCGATGCTCTGCAGAGAGGTCAGTGATGTAATAATCTGCAGGATATATCACTATGTATGTGTCAGGAGGTGGAGGAGCGATGTTCTGCAGAGAGGTCAGTGGTGTAATAATCTGCAGGATATATCACTATGTATGTGTCAGGAGGTGGAGGAGTGATGCTCTGCAGAGAGGTCAGTGGTGTAATAATCTGCAGGATATATGACTATGTATCTGTCAGGAGGTGGAGGAGGGATGCTCTGCAGAGAGGTCAGTGGTGTAATAATCTGCAGGATATATCACTATGTATGTGTGAGGAGGTGGAGGAGCGATGCTCTGCAGAGAGGTCAGTGGTGTAATATTCTGCAGGATATATCACTATGTATCTGTCAGGAGGTGGAGGAGCGATGCTCTGCAGAGAGGTCAGTGGTGTAATAATCTACAGGATATATCACTATGTATCTGTCAGGAGGTGGAGGAGCGATGCTCTGCAGAGAGGTCAGGGGTGTAATACTCTGCAGGATATATCACTATGTATCTGTCAGGAGGTGGAGGAGCGATGCTCTGCAGAGGTCAGTGGTGTAATACTCTGCAGGATATATCACTATGTATCTGTCAGGAGGTGGAGGAGCGATGCTCTGCAGAGAGGTCAGTGGTGTAATAATCTGCAGGATATATCACTATGTATGTGTCAGGAGGTGGAGGAGCGATGCTCTGCAGAGAGGTCAGTTGTGTAATAATCTGCAGGATATATCACTATGTATCTGTCAGGAGGTGGAGGAGCGATGCTCTGCAGAGAGGTCAGTGGTGTAATAATCTGCAGGATATATCACTATGTATGTGTCAGGAGGTGGAGGAGCGATGCTCTGCAGAGAGGTCAGTTGTGTAATAATCTGCAGGATATATCACTATGTATCTGTCAGGAGGTGGAGGAGCGATGCTCTGCAGAGAGGTCAGTGGTGTAATAATCTGCAGATATATCACTATGTATTTGTCAGGCGGTGGAGGAGCGATGCTCTGCAGAGAGGACAGTGGTGTAATAATCTGCAGGATATATCACTATGTATGTGTCAGAAGGTGGAGGAGTGATGCTCTGCAGAGAGGTCAGTGGTGTAATACTCTGCAGGATATATCACTATGTATGTGTCAGGAGGTGGAGGAGTGATGCTCTGCAGAGAGGTCAGTGGTGTAATAATCTGCAGGATATATCACTATGTATCTGTCAGGAGGTGGAGGAGCGATGCTCTGCAGAGAGGTCAGTGGTGTAATAATCTGCAGGATATATCACTATGTAACTGCCAGGAGGGGGAGGAGTGATGCTCTGCAGAGAGGTCAGTGGTGTAATAATCTGCAGGATATATCACTATGTATGTGTCAGGAGGTGGAGGAGTGATGCTCTGCAGAGAGGTCAGTGGTGTAATACTCTGCAGGATATATCACTATGTATGTGTCAGGAGGTGGAGGAGCGATGCTCTGCAGAGAAGTCAGTGGTGTAATAATCTGCAGGATATATCATTATGTATCTGTCAGGAAGTGGAGGAGCGATGCTCTGCAGAGAGGTCAGTGGTGTAATAATCTGCAGGATATATCATTATGTATCTGTCAGGAGGTGGAAGAGCGATGCTCTGCAGAGAGGTCAGTTGTGTAATAATCTGCAGGATATATTACTATGTATCTGTCAGGAGGTGGAGGAGCGATATTCTGCAGAGAGGTCAGCGGTGTAATAATCTGCAGGATATATCACTATGTATGTATCAGGAGGTGGAGGAGCGATGCTCTGCAGAGAGGTCAGTGGTGTAATAATCTGCAGGATATATCACTATGTATGTGTCAGGAGGTGGAGGAGCGATGCTCTGCAGAGAGGTCAGTGGTGTAATAATCTGCAGGATATATCACTATCTGTCAGGAGGGGGAGGAGCGATGCTCTGCAGAGAGGTCAGTGGTGTAATAATCTGCAGGATATATCACTATGTATCTGTCAGGAGGTGGAGGAGCGATGCTCTGCAGAGAGGTCAGTGGTGTAATAATCTACAGGATATATCACTATGTATCTGCCAGGAGGGGGAGGAGCGATGCTCTGCAGAGAGGTCAGTTGTGTAATACTCTGCAAGATATATCAATATCTATCAGGAGATGGAGGAGCGATGCTCTGCAGAGAGGTCAGTGGTGTAATAATCTGCAGATTATATCACTATGTATGTGTCAGGAGGTGGAGGAGCGATGCTCTGCAGAGAGGTCAGTGGTGTAATAATCTGCAGGATATATCACTATGTATCTGTCAGGAGGTGGAGAAGCGATGCTCTGCAGAGAGGTCAGTGGTGTAATAATCTGCAGGATATATCACTATGTATCTGTCAGGAGGTGGAGGAGTGATAGTCTGCAGAGAGGTCAGTGGTGTAATGCTCTGCAGGATATATCACTATGTATCTGTCAGGAGGTGGAGGAGCGATGCTCTGCAGAGAGGTCAGTGGTGTAATGCTCTGCAGGATATATCACTATGTATCTGTCAGGAGGTGGAGGAGCGATGCTCTGCAGGGAAGTCAGTGGTGTAATAATCTGCAGAATATATCACTATGTATTTGGCAGGAGGTGGAGGAGCGATGCTCTGCAGAGAGGTCAATGGTGTAATACTCTGCAGGATATATCACTATCTTTCAGGAGATGGAGGAGCGATGCTCTGCAGAGAGGTTAGTGGTGTAATAATCTGCAGGATATATCACTATGTGTCAGGAGGTGGAGGAGCGATGCTCTGCAGAGAGGTCAGTGGTGTAATAATCTGCAGGATATATCACTATGTATCTGTCAGTAGGTGGAGAAGCGATGCTCTGCAGAGAGGTCAGTGGTGTAATAATCTGCAGATATATCACTATGTATTTGTCAGGCGGTGGGGGAGCGATGCTCTGCAGAGAGGACAGTGGTGTAATAATCTGCAGGATATATCACTATGTATGTGTCAGGAGGTGGAGGAGCGATGCTCTGCAGAGAGGTCAGTGGTGTAATAATCTGCAGGATATATCACTATGTATGTGTCAGAAGGTGGAGAAGTGATGCTCTGCAGAGAGGTCAGTGGTGTAATACTCTGCAGGATATATCACTATGTATGTGTCAGGAGGTGGAGGAGCGATGCTCTGCAGAGAGGACAGTGGTGTAATAATCTGCAGGATATATCATTATGTATCTGTCAGGAGGTGGAAGAGCGATGCTCTGCAGAGAGGTCAGTTGTGTAATAATCTGCAGGATATATTACTATGTATCTGTCAGGAGGTGGAGGAGCGATGTTCTGCAGAGAGGTCAGTGGTGTAATAATCTGCAGGATATATCACTATGTATGTATCAGGAGGTGGAGGAGCGATGCTCTGCAGAGAGGTCAGTGGTGTAATAATCTGCAGGATATATCACTATGTATGTGTCAGGAGGTGGAGGAGCGATGCTCTGCAGAGAGGTCAGTGGTGTAATAATCTGCAGGATATATCACTATGTATCTGTCAGGAGGTGGAGGAGCGATGCTCTGCAGAGAGGTCAGTGGTGTAATAATCTGCAGGATATATCACTATGTATTTGGCAGGAGGTGGAGGAACGATGCTCTGCAGAGAGGTCAGTGGAGTAATAATCTGCAGGATATATCACTATGTATGTGTCAGAAGGTGGAGGAGTGATGCTCTGCAGAGAGGTCAGTGGTGTAATACTCTGCAGGATATATCACTATGTATGTGTCAGGAGGTGGAGGAGCGATGCTCTGCAGAGAGGTCAGTGGTGTAATAATCTGCAGGATATATCATTATGTATCTGTCAGGAGGTGGAGGAGCGATGCTCTGCAGAGAGGTCAGTTGTGTAATAATCTGCAGGATATATCACTATGTATGTGTCAGGAAGTGGAGGAGCGATGCTCTGCAGAGAGGTCAGTGGTGTAATAATCTGCAGGATATATCATTATGTATCTGTCAGGAGGTGGAGGAGCGATGTTCTGCAGAGAGGTCAGTGGTGTAATAATCTGCAGGATATATCACTATGTATGTGTCAGGAGATGGAGGAACGATGCTCTGCAGAGGTCAGTGGTGTAATACTCTGCAGGATATATCACTATGTATCTGTTAGGAGGTGGAGGAGCGATGCTCTGCAGAGAGGTCAGTGGTGTAATAATCTGCAGGATATATCACTATGTATCTGTCAGGAGGTGGAGGAGCGATGCTCTGCAGAGAGGTGAGTGGTGTAATAATCTGCAGGATATATCACTATGTATTTGGCAGGAGGTGGAGGAGCGATGTTCTGCAGAGAGGTCAGTGGTGTAATATTCTGCAGGATATATTACTATGTATCTGTCAGGAGGTGGAGGAGCGATGTTCTGCAGAGAGGTCAGTGGTGTAATAATCTGCAGGATATATCACTATGTATGTATCAGGAGGTGGAGGAGCGATGCTCTGCAGAGAGGTCAGTGGTGTAATAATCTGCAGGATATATCACTATGTATGTGTCAGGAGGTGGAGGAGCGATGCTCTGCAGAGAGGTCAGTGGTGTAATAATATGCAGGATATATCACTATGTATCTGTCAGGAGGTGGAGGAGCGATGCTCTGCAGAGAGGTCAGTGGTGTAATAATCTGCAGGATATATCACTATGTATTTGGCAGGAGGTGGAGGAACGATGCTCTGCAGAGAGGTCAGTGGAGTAATAATCTGCAGGATATATCACTATGTATGTGTCAGAAGGTGGAGGAGTGATGCTCTGCAGAGAGGTCAGTGGTGTAATACTCTGCAGGATATATCACTATGTATGTGTCAGGAGGTGGAGGAGCGATGCTCTGCAGAGAGGTCAGTGGTGTAATAATCTGCAGGATATATCATTATGTATCTGTCAGGAGGTGGAGGAGCGATGCTCTGCAGAGAGGTCAGTTGTGTAATAATCTGCAGGATATATCACTATGTATGTGTCAGGAAGTGGAGGAGCGATGCTCTGCAGAGAGGTCAGTGGTGTAATAATCTGCAGGATATATCACTATGTATGTGTCAGGAGGTGGAGGAGCGATGCTCTGCAGAGAGGTCAGTGGTGTAATAATCTGCAGGATATATCACTATGTATCTGTCAGGAGGTGGAGGAGCGATGCTCTGCAGAGGTCAGTGGTGTACTACTCTGCAGGATATATCACTATGTATCTGTCAGGAGGTGGAGGAGCGATGCTCTGCAGAGAGGTCAGTGGTGTAATAATCTGCAGGATATATCACTATGTATTTGGCAGGAGGTGGAGGAACGATGCTCTGCAGAGAGGCCAGTGGTGTAATAATCTGCAGCATATATCACTATATATCTGTCAGGAGGTGGAGGAGCGATGCTCTGCAGAGAGGTCAGTGGAGTAATAATCTGCAGGATATATCACTATCTGTCAGGAGGGGGAGGAGCGATGCTCTGCAGAGAGGTCAGTGGTGTAATAATCTGCAGGATATATCACCATGTGTCAGGAGGTGGAGGAGCGATGCTCTGCAGAGAGGTCAGTGGTGTAATAATCTGCAGGATATATCACTATCTATCTGTCAGGAGGTGGAGGAGCGATGCTCTGCAGAGAGGTCAGTTGTGTAATAATCTGCAGGATATATCACTATGTATGTGTCAGGAAGTGGAGGAGCGATGCTCTGCAGAGAGGTCAGTGGTGTAATAATCTGCAGGATATATCACTATGTATGTGTCAGGAGGTGGAGGAGCGATGCTCTGCAGAGAGGTCAGTGGTGTAATAATCTGCAGGATATATCACTATGTATCTGCCAGGAGGTGGAGGAGCGATGCTCTGCAGGGAAGTCAGTGGTGTAATAATCTGCAGAATATATCACTATGTATTTGGCAGGAGGTGGAGGAGCGATGCTCTGCAGAGAGGTCAGTTGTGTAATAATCTACAGGATATATCACTATGTATCTGTCAGGAGGTGGAGGAGCGATGCTCTGCAGAGAGAGGTCAGTGATGTAATAATCTGCAGGATATCTCACTATGTGTCTGCCAGGAGGGGGAGGAGCGATGCTCTGCAGAGAGGTCAGTGATGTAATAATCTGCAGGATATATCACTATGTATGTGTCAGGAGGTGGAGGAGCGATGCTCTGCAGAGAGGTCAGTGGTGTAATACTCTGCAGGATATATCACTATCTGTCAGGAGATGGAGGAGCGATGCTCTGCAGAGAGGTCAGTGGTGTAATGCTGTGCAGGATATATCACTATGTATCTGCCAGGAGGTGGAGGAGCGATGCTCTGCAGGGAAGTCAGTGGTGTAATAATCTGCAGAATATATCACTATGTATTTGGCAGGAGGTGGAGGAGCGATGCTCTGCAGAGAGGTCAATGGTGTAATACTCTGCAGGATATATCACTATCTTTCAGGAGATGGAGGAGCGATGCTCTGCAGAGAGGTTAGTGGTGTAATAATCTGCAGGATATATCACTATGTGTCAGGAGGTGGAGATGCGATGCTCTGCAGAGAGGTCAGTGGTGTAATAATCTGCAGGATATATCATTATGTATCTGTCAGGAGGTGGAGGAGCGATGCTCTACAGAGAGGTCAGTGGTGTAATAATCTGCAGGATATATCATTATGTATCTGTCAGGAGGTGGAGGAGCGATGTTCTGCAGAGAGGTCAGTGGTGTAATAATCTGCAGGATATATCACTATGTATGTGTCAGGAGGTGGAGGAGCGATGCTCTGCAGAGAGGTCAGTGGTGTAATAATCTGCAGGATATATCACTATGTATGTGTCAGGAGATGGAGGAACGATGCTCTGCAGAGGTCAGTGGTGTAATACTCTGCAGGATATATCACTATGTATCTGTCAGGAGGTGGAGGAGCGATGCTCTGCAGTGAGGTCAGTGGTGTAATAATCTGCAGGATATATCACTATGTATGTATCAGGAGGTGGAGGAGCGATGCTCTGCAGAGAGGTCAGTGGTGTAATAATCTGCAGGATATATCACTATGTATGTGTCAGGAGGTGGAGGAGCGATGCTCTGCAGAGAGGTCAGTGGTGTAATAATCTGCAGGATATATCACTATGTATCTGTCAGGAGGTGGAGGAGCGATGCTCTGCAGAGAGGTCAGTGGTGTAATAATCTGCAGGATATATCACTATGTATTTGGCAGGAGGTGGAGGAACGATGCTCTGCAGAGAGGTCAGTGGAGTAATAATCTGCAGGATATATCACTATGTATGTGTCAGAAGGTGGAGGAGTGATGCTCTGCAGAGAGGTCAGTGGTGTAATACTCTGCAGGATATATCACTATGTATCTGTCAGGAGGTGGAGGAGCGATGCTCTGCAGAGAGGTCAGTGGTGTAATAATCTGCAGGATATATCATTATGTATCTGTCAGGAGGTGGAGGAGCGATGCTCTGCAGAGAGGTCAGTTGTGTAATAATCTGCAGGATATATCACTATGTATGTGTCAGGAAGTGGAGGAGCGATGCTCTGCAGAGAGGTCAGTGGTGTAATAATCTGCAGGATATATCACTATGTATGTGTCAGGAGGTGGAGGAGCGATGCTCTGCAGAGAGGTCAGTGGTGTAATAATCTGCAGGATATATCACTATGTATCTGTCAGGAGGTGGAGGAGCGATGCTCTGCAGAGAGGTCAGTGGTGTAATAATCTGCAGGATATATCACTATGTATTTGGCAGGAGGTGGAGGAGCGATGTTCTGCAGAGAGGTCAGTGGTGTAATAATCTGCAGGATATATTACTATGTATCTGTCAGGAGTTGGAGGAGCGATGTTCTGCAGAGAGGTCAGTGGTGTAATAATCTGCAGGATATATCACTATGTATGTATCAGGAGGTGGAGGAGCGATGCTCTGCAGAGAGGTCAGTGGTGTAATAATCTGCAGGATATATCACTATGTATGTGTCAGGAGGTGGAGGAGCGATGCTCTGCAGAGAGGTCAGTGGTGTAATAATCTGCAGGATATATCACTATGTATCTGTCAGGAGGTGGAGAAGCGATGCTCTGCAGAGAGGTCAGTGGTGTAATAATCTGCAGGATATATCACTATGTATTTGGCAGGAGGTGGAGGAACGATGCTCTGCAGAGAGGTCAGTGGAGTAATAATCTGCAGGATATATCACTATGTATGTGTCAGAAGGTGGAGGAGTGATGCTCTGCAGAGAGGTCAGTGGTGTAATACTCTGCAGGATATATCACTATGTATCTGTCAGGAGGTGGAGGAGCGATGCTCTGCAGAGAGGTCAGTGGTGTAATAATCTGCAGGATATATCTCTATGTATCTGTCAGGAGGTGGAGGAGCGATGCTCTGCAGAGAGGTCAGTGGTGTAATAATCTGCAGGATATATCACTATGTATCTGTCAGGAGGTGGAGGAGCGATGCTCTGCAGAGAGGTCAGTGGTGTAATAATCTGCAGGATATATCATTATGTATCTGTCAGGAAGTGGAGGAGCGATGCTCTGCAGAGAGGTCAGTGGTGTAATAATCTGCAGGATATATCACTATGTATCTGTCAGGAGGTGGAGGAGCGATGCTCTGCAGAGAGGTCAGTTGTGTAATAATCTGCAGGATATATCACTATGTATGTGTCAGGAAGTGGAGGAGCGATGCTCTGCAGAGAGGTCAGTGGTGTAATAATCTGCAGGATTTATCACTATGTATGTGTCAGGAGGTGGAGGAGCGATGCTCTGCAGAGAGGTCAGTGGTGTAATAATCTGCAGGATATATCACTATGTATCTGTCAGGAGGTGGAGGAGCGATGCTCTGCAGAGGTCAGTGGTGTAATACTCTGCAGGATATATCACTATGTATCTGTCAGGAGGTGGAGGAGCGATGCTCTGCAGAGAGGTCAGTGGTGTAATACTCTGCAGGATATATCACTATGTATGTGTCAGGAGGTGGAGGAGCGATGCTCTGCAGAGAGGTCAGTGGTGTAATACTCTGCAGGATATATCACTATGTATCTGTCAGGAGGTGGAGGAGCGATGCTCTGCAGAGAGGTCAGTTGTGTAATAATCTGCAGGATATATCACTATGTATGTGTCAGGAAGTGGAGGAGCGATGCTCTGCAGAGAGGTCAGTGGTGTAATAATCTGCAGGATTTATCACTATGTATGTGTCAGGAGGTGGAGGAGCGATGCTCTGCAGAGAGGTCAGTGGTGTAATAATCTGCAGGATATATCACTATGTATCTGTCAGGAGGTGGAGGAGCGATGCTCTGCAGAGGTCAGTGGTGTAATACTCTGCAGGATATATCACTATGTATCTGTCAGGAGGTGGAGGAGCGATGCTCTGCAGAGAGGTCAGTGGTGTAATAATCTGCAGGATATATCACTATGTATCTGTCAGGAGGTGGAGGAGCGATGCTCTGCAGAGAGGTCAGTGGTGTAATAATCTGCAGGATATATCACTATGTATTTGGCAGGAGGTGGAGGAACGATGCTCTGCAGAGAGGCCAGTGGTGTAATAATCTGCAGCATATATCACTATATATCTGTCAGGAGGTGGAGGAGCGATGCTCTGCAGAGAGGTCAGTGGAGTAATAATCTGCAGGATATATCACCATGTGTCAGGAGGTGGAGGAGCGATGCTCTGCAGAGAGGTCAGTGGTGTAATAATCTGCAGGATATATCACTATCTATCTGTCAGGAGGTGGAGGAGCGATGCTCTGCAGAGAGGTCAGTGGTGTAATAATCTGCAGGATATATCACTATGTATGTGTCAGGAGGTGGAGGAGCGATGCTCTGCAGAGAGAGGTCAGCGGTGTAATAATCTGCAGGATATCTCACTATGTGTCTGCCAGGAGGGGGAGGAGCGATGCTCTGCAGAGAGGTCAGTGGTGTAATATTCTGCAGGATATATCACTATGTATCTGTCAAGAGGTGGAGGAGCAATGCTCTGCAGAGGTCAGTGGTGTAATAATCTGCAGGATATATCACTATGTATGTGTCAGGAGGTGGAGGAGCGATGCTCTGCAGAGAGGTCAGTGGTGTAATACTCTGCAGGATATATCACTATCTGTCAGGAGATGGAGGAGCGATGCTCTGCAGAGAGGTCAATGGTGTAATAATCTGCAGGATATATCACTATGTATCTGTCAGGAGGGGGAGGAGCGATGCTCTGCAGAGAGGTCAGTGGTGTAATAATCTGCAGGATATATCACTATGTATCTGTCAGGAGGTGGAGGAGCGATGCTCTGCAGGGAAGTCAGTGGTGTAATAATCTGCAGAATATATCACTATGTATTTGGCAGGAGGTGGAGGAGCGATGCTCTGCAGAGAGGTCAATGGTGTAATACTCTGCAGGATATATCACTATCTTTCAGGAGAAGGAGGAGCGATGCTCTGCAGAGAGGTTAGTGGTGTAATAATCTGCAGGATATATCACTATGTGTCAGGAGGTGGAGGAGCGATGCTCTGCAGAGAGGTCAGTGGTGTAATAATCTGCAGGATATATCACTATGTATCTGTCAGGAGGTGGAGAAGCGATGCTCTGCAGAGAGGTCAGTGGTGTAATAATCTGCAGATATATCACTATGTATTTGTCAGGCGGTGGGGGAGTGATGCTCTGCAGAGAGGTCAGTGGTGTAATAATCTGCAGGATATATCACTACGTATCTGTCAGGAGGTGGAGGAGCGATGCTCTGCAGGGAAGTCAGTGGTGTAATAATCTGCAGAATATATCACTATGTATTTGGCAGGAGGTGGAGGAGCGATGCTCTGCAGAGAGGTCAATGGTGTAATACTCTGCAGGATATATCACTATCTTTCAGGAGATGGAGGAGCGATGCTCTGCAGAGAGGTTAGTGGTGTAATAATCTGCAGGATATATCACTATGTGTCAGGAGGTGGAGGAGCGATGCTCTGCAGAGAGGTCAGTGGTGTAATAATCTGCAGGATATATCACTATGTATCTGTCAAGAGGTGGAGGAGCAATGCTCTGCAGAGGTCAGTGGTGTAATAATCTGCAGGATATATCACTATGTATGTGTCAGGAGGTGGAGGAGCGATGCTCTGCAGAGAGGTCAGTGGTGTAATACTCTGCAGGATATATCACTATCTGTCAGGAGATGGAGGAGCGATGCTCTGCAGAGAGGTCAATGGTGTAATAATCTGCAGGATATATCACTATGTATCTGTCAGGAGGGGGAGGAGCGATGCTCTGCAGAGAGGTCAGTGGTGTAATAATCTGCAGGATATATCACTATGTATCTGTCAGGAGGTGGAGGAGCGATGCTCTGCAGGGAAGTCAGTGGTGTAATAATCTGCAGAATATATCACTATGTATTTGGCAGGAGGTGGAGGAGCGATGCTCTGCAGAGAGGTCAATGGTGTAATACTCTGCAGGATATATCACTATCTTTCAGGAGAAGGAGGAGCGATGCTCTGCAGAGAGGTTAGTGGTGTAATAATCTGCAGGATATATCACTATGTGTCAGGAGGTGGAGGAGCGATGCTCTGCAGAGAGGTCAGTGGTGTAATAATCTGCAGGATATATCACTATGTATCTGTCAGGAGGTGGAGAAGCGATGCTCTGCAGAGAGGTCAGTGGTGTAATAATCTGCAGATATATCACTATGTATTTGTCAGGCGGTGGGGGAGTGATGCTCTGCAGAGAGGTCAGTGGTGTAATAATCTGCAGGATATATCACTATGTATCTGTCAGGAGGTGGAGGAGCGATGCTCTGCAGGGAAGTCAGTGGTGTAATAATCTGCAGAATATATCACTATGTATTTGGCAGGAGGTGGAGGAGCGATGCTCTGCAGAGAGGTCAATGGTGTAATACTCTGCAGGATATATCACTATCTTTCAGGAGATGGAGGAGCGATGCTCTGCAGAGAGGTTAGTGGTGTAATAATCTGCAGGATATATCACTATGTGTCAGGAGGTGGAGGAGCGATGCTCTGCAGAGAGGTCAGTGGTGTAATAATCTGCAGGATATATCACTATGTATCTGTCAGGAGGTGGAGAAGCGATGCTCTGCAGAGAGGTCAGTGGTGTAATAATCTGCAGATATATCACTATGTATTTGTCAGGCGGTGGGGGAGTGATGCTCTGCAGAGAGGACAGTGGTGTAATAATCTGCAGGATATATCACTATGTATGTGTCAGGAGGTGGAGGAGCGATGCTCTGCAGAGAGGTCAGTGGTGTAATAATCTGCAGGATATATCACTATGTATGTGTCAGAAGGTGGAGGAGTGATGCTCTGCAGAGAGGTCAGTGGTGTAATACTCTGCAGGATATATCACTATGTATGTGTCAGGAGGTGGAGGAGCGATGCTCTGCAGAGAGGTCAGTTGTGTAATAATCTGCAGGATATATCACTATATATGTGTCAGGAGGTGGAGGAGCGATGCTCTGCAGAGAGGTCAGTGGTGTAATAATCTGCAGGATATATCATTATGTATCTGTCAGGAGGTGGAAGAGCGATGCTCTGCAGAGAGGTCAGTTATTTAATATTCTGCAGGATATATTACTATGTATGTGTCAGGAGGTGGAGGAGCGATGCTCCGCAGAGGTCAGTGGTGTAATAATCTGCAGGATATATTACTATGTATGTGTCAGGAGGTGGAGGAGCGATGTTCTGCATAGAGGTCAGTGGTGTAATAATCTGCAGGATATATTACTATGTATGTGTCAGGAGGTGGAGGAGCGATGCTCTGCAGAGAGGTCAGTGGTGTAATAATCTGCAGGATATATCACTATGTATGTGTCAGGAGGTGGAGGAGCGATGCTCTGCAGAGAGGTCAGTGGAGTAATAATCTGCAGGATATATCACTATCTGTCAGGAGGGGGAGGAGCGATGCTCTGCAGAGGGGTCAGTCGTGTAATAATCTGCAGGATATATCACCATGTGTCAGGAGGTGGAGGAGCGATGCTCTGCAGAGAGGTCAGTGGTGTAATAATCTGCAGGATATATCACTATGTATCTGTCAAGAGGTGGAGGAGCGATGCTCTGCAGAGAGGTCAGTGGTGTAATAATCTGTGGGATATATCACTATCTGTCAGGAGATGGAGGAGCGATGCTCTGCAGAGAGGTCAGTGGTGTAATGCTCTGCAGGATATATCACTATGTATCTGTCAGGAGGTGGAGGAGCGATGCTCTGCAGAGAGGTCAGTGGTGTAATGCTCTGCAGGATATATCACTATGTATGTGTCAGGAGGTGGAGGAGCGATGCTCTGCAGAGGTCAGTGGTGTAATAATCTACAGGATATATCACTATGTATCTGTCAGGAGCTGGAGGAGCGATGCTCTGCAGAGAGGTCAGTGGTGTAATATTCTGCAGAATATATCACTATGTATCTGTCAGGAGGTGGAGGAGCGATGCTCTGCAGAGAGGTCAGTGGTGTAATACTCTGCAGGATATATCACTATGTATGTGTCAGGAGGTGGAGGAGCGATGCTCTGCAGAGAGGTCAGTGGTGTAATAATCTGCAGGATATATCATTATGTATCTGTCAGGAGGTGGAGGAGCGATGCTCTGCAGAGAGGTCAGTGGTGTAATAATCTGCAGGATATATCACTATGTATGTATTAGGAGGTGGAGGAGCGATGCTCTGCAGAGGCCAGTGGTGTAATAATCTACAGGATATATCACTATGTATCTGTCAGGAGCTGGAGGAGCGATGCTCTGCAGAGAGGTCAGTGGTGTAATATTCTGCAGAATATATCACTATGTATCTGTCAGGAGGGGGAGGAGCGATGCTCTGCAGAGAGGTCAGTGGTGTAATAATCTGCAGGATATATCACTATGTATCTGTCAGGAGGTGGAGGAGCGATGCTCTGCAGGGAAGTCAGTGGTGTAATAATCTGCAGAATATATCACTATGTATTTGGCAGGAGGTGGAGGAGCGATGCTCTGCAGAGAGGTCAATGGTGTAATACTCTGCAGGATATATCACTATCTTTCAGGAGAAGGAGGAGCGATGCTCTGCAGAGAGGTTAGTGGTGTAATAATCTGCAGGATATATCACTATGTGTCAGGAGGTGGAGGAGCGATGCTCTGCAGAGAGGTCAGTGGTGTAATAATCTGCAGGATATATCACTATGTATCTGTCAGGAGGTGGAGAAGCGATGCTCTGCAGAGAGGTCAGTGGTGTAATAATCTGCAGATATATCACTATGTATTTGTCAGGCGGTGGGGGAGTGATGCTCTGCAGAGAGGTCAGTGGTGTAATAATCTGCAGGATATATCACTATGTATCTGTCAGGAGGTGGAGGAGCGATGCTCTGCAGGGAAGTCAGTGGTGTAATAATCTGCAGAATATATCACTATGTATTTGGCAGGAGGTGGAGGAGCGATGCTCTGCAGAGAGGTCAATGGTGTAATACTCTGCAGGATATATCACTATCTTTCAGGAGATGGAGGAGCGATGCTCTGCAGAGAGGTTAGTGGTGTAATAATCTGCAGGATATATCACTATGTGTCAGGAGGTGGAGGATCGATGCTCTGCAGAGAGGTCAGTGGTGTAATAATCTGCAGGATATCTCACTATGTATCTGTCAGGAGGTGGAGAAGCGATGCTCTGCAGAGAGGTCAGTGGTGTAATAATCTGCAGATATATCACTATGTATTTGTCAGGCGGTGGGGGAGTGATGCTCTGCAGAGAGGACAGTGGTGTAATAATCTGCAGGATATATCACTATGTATGTGTCAGGAGGTGGAGGAGCGATGCTCTGCAGAGAGGTCAGTGGTGTAATAATCTGCAGGATATATCACTATGTATGTGTCAGAAGGTGGAGGAGTGATGCTCTGCAGAGAGGTCAGTGGTGTAATACTCTGCAGGATATATCACTATGTATGTGTCAGGAGGTGGAGGAGCGATGCTCTGCAGAGAGGTCAGTTGTGTAATAATCTGCAGGATATATCACTATATATGTGTCAGGAGGTGGAGGAGCGATGCTCTGCAGAGAGGTCAGTGGTGTAATAATCTGCAGGATATATCATTATGTATCTGTCAGGAGGTGGAAGAGCGATGCTCTGCAGAGAGGTCAGTTATTTAATATTCTGCAGGATATATTACTATGTATGTGTCAGGAGGTGGAGGAGCGATGCTCCGCAGAGGTCAGTGGTGTAATAATCTGCAGGATATATTACTATGTATGTGTCAGGAGGTGGAGGAGCGATGTTCTGCATAGAGGTCAGTGGTGTAATAATCTGCAGGATATATTACTATGTATGTGTCAGGAGGTGGAGGAGCGATGCTCTGCAGAGAGGTCAGTGGTGTAATAATCTGCAGGATATATCACTATGTATGTGTCAGGAGGTGGAGGAGCGATGCTCTGCAGAGAGGTCAGTGGAGTAATAATCTGCAGGATATATCACTATCTGTCAGGAGGGGGAGGAGCGATGCTCTGCAGAGGGGTCAGTCGTGTAATAATCTGCAGGATATATCACCATGTGTCAGGAGGTGGAGGAGCGATGCTCTGCAGAGAGGTCAGTGGTGTAATAATCTGCAGGATATATCACTATGTATCTGTCAAGAGGTGGAGGAGCGATGCTCTGCAGAGAGGTCAGTGGTGTAATAATCTGTGGGATATATCACTATCTGTCAGGAGATGGAGGAGCGATGCTCTGCAGAGAGGTCAGTGGTGTAATGCTCTGCAGGATATATCACTATGTATCTGTCAGGAGGTGGAGGAGCGATGCTCTGCAGAGAGGTCAGTGGTGTAATGCTCTGCAGGATATATCACTATGTATGTGTCAGGAGGTGGAGGAGCGATGCTCTGCAGAGGTCAGTGGTGTAATAATCTACAGGATATATCACTATGTATCTGTCAGGAGCTGGAGGAGCGATGCTCTGCAGAGAGGTCAGTGGTGTAATATTCTGCAGAATATATCACTATGTATCTGTCAGGAGGTGGAGGAGCGATGCTCTGCAGAGAGGTCAGTGGTGTAATACTCTGCAGGATATATCACTATGTATGTGTCAGGAGGTGGAGGAGCGATGCTCTGCAGAGAGGTCAGTGGTGTAATAATCTGCAGGATATATCATTATGTATCTGTCAGGAGGTGGAGGAGCGATGCTCTGCAGAGAGGTCAGTGGTGTAATAATCTGCAGGATATATCACTATGTATGTATTAGGAGGTGGAGGAGCGATGCTCTGCAGAGGCCAGTGGTGTAATAATCTGCAGGATATATCACTATGTATGTATTAGGAGGGGGAGGAGCGATGCTCTGCAGAGAGGTCAGTGGTGTAATAATCTGCAGGATATATCACTATGTATTTGGCAGTAGGTGGAGGAGCGATGCTCTGCAGAGAGGTCAGTGGTGTAATGATCTGCAGGATATATCACTATGTATCTGTCAGGAGCTGGAGGAGCGATGCTCTGCAGAGAGGTCAGTGGTGTAATAATCTGCAGGATATATCACTATGTATCTGTCAGGAGGTGGAGGAGTGATGCTCTGCAGAGAGGTCAGTGGTGTAATATTCTGCAGTATATATCACTATGTATGTGTCAGAAGGTGGAGGAGTGATGCTCTGCAGAGAGGTCAGTGGTGTAATAATCTGCAGGATATATCACTATGTATGTGTCAGGAGGTGGAGGAGCGATGCTCTGCAGAGAGGTCAGTGGTGTAATATTCTGCAGTATATATCACTATGTATCTGTCAGGAGGTGGAGGCGTGATGCTCTGCAGAGAGGTCAGTGGTGTAATAATCTGCAGGATATATCACTATGTATCTGTCAGAAGGTGGAGGAGTGATGCTCTGCAGAGAGGTCAGTGGTGTAATACTCTGCAGGATATATCATTATGTATCTGTCAGGAGGTGGAGGAGCGATGCTCTGCAGAGAGGTCAGTGGTGTAATAATATGCAGGATATATCACTATGTATGTGTCAGGAGGTGGAGGAGCGATGCTCTGCAGAGAGGTCAGTGGTGTAATAATCTGCAGGATATATCATTATGTATCTGTCAGGAGGTGGAGGAGCGATGCTCTGCAGAGAGGTCAGTGGTGTAATAATATGCAGGATATATCAATATGTATGTGTCAGGAGGTGGAGGAGCGATGCTCTGCAGAGAGGTCAGTGGTGTAATAATCTGCAGGATATATCATTATGTATCTGTCAGGAGGTGGAGGAGCGATGCTCTGCAGAGAGGTCAGTGGTGTAATAATCTGCAGTATATATCACTATGTATCTGTCAGGAGGTGGAGGAGCGATGCTCTGCAGAGAGGTCAGTGGTGTAATACTCTACAGGATATATCACTATGTATCTGTCAGGAGGTGGAGGAGCGATGCTCTGCAGAGAGGTCAGTGGTGTAATAATCTGCAGAATATATCACTATGTGTCTGTCAGGAGGTGGAGGAGCGATGCTCTGCAGAGAGGTCAGTGGTGTAATAATCTGCAGGTTATATCTCTATGTATCTGTCAGGAGGTGGAGGAGCGATGCTCTGCAGAGAGGTCAGTGGTGTAATAATCTGCAGAATATATCACTATGTGTCTGTCAGGAGGTGGAGGAGCGATGCTCTGCAGAGAGGTCAGTGGTGTAATAATCTGCAGGATATATTACTATGTGTCAGGAGGTGGAGGAGCGATGTTCTGCAGAGAGGTCAGTGGTGTAATAATCTGCAGGATATATCACTATGCATGTGTCAGGAGGTGGAAGAGCGATGCTCTGCAGAGAGGTCAGTAGTGTAATAATCTGCAGGATATATCACTATGTATGTATCAGGAGGTGGAGGAGCGATGCTCTGCAGAGAGGTCAGTGGTGTAATAATCTGCAGGATATATCACTATGTATTTGGCAGGAGGTGGAGGAGCGATGCTCTGCAGAGAGGTCAGTGGTGTAATAATCTGCAGGATATATCACTATGTATGTATCAGGAGGTGGAGGAGCGATGCTCTGCAGAGAGGTCAGTGGTGTAATAATTTGCAGGATATATCACTATGTATCTGTCAGGAGGTGGAGGAGTGATGCTCTGCAGAGAGGTCAGTGGTGTAATAATCTGCAGGATATATCACTATGTATCTGTCAGGAGGTGGAGGAGCGATGCTCTGCAGAGAGGTTAGGTGTGTAATAATCTGCAGGATATATCACTATGTGTCAGGAGGTGGAGGAGCGATGCTCTGCAGAGAGGTCAGTTGTGTAATAATCTGCTGGATATATCACTATGTATCTGTCAGGAGGTGGAGGAGCGATGCTCTGCAGAGAGGTCAATGGTGTAATACTCTGCAGGATATATCACTATGTATCTGTCAGGAGGGGGAGGAGCGATGCTCTGCAGAGAGGTCAGTGGAGTAAAAATTTGCAGGATATATCACTATGTATCTGTCAGGAGCTGGAGGAGCGATGCTCTGCAGAGAGGTCAGTGGTGTAATATTCTGCAGGATATATCACTACGTATCTGCCAGGAGGGGGAGGAGCGATGCTCTGCAGAGAGGTCAGTGGTGTAATATTCTGCAGGATATATCACTATGTATGTGTCAGGAGGTGGAGGAGCGATGCTCTGCAGAGAGGTCAGTGGTGTAATAATCTGCAGGATATATCACTATGTATCTGTCAGGAGGTGGAGGAGCGATGCTCTACAGAGAGGTCAGTGGTGTAATGCTCTGCAGGATATATCACTATGTATCTGTCAGGAGGTGGAGGAGCGATGCTCTGCAGAGAGGTCAGGGGTGTAATGCTCTGCAGGATATATCACTATGTATCTGTCAGGAGGTGGAGGAGCGATGCTCTGCAGAGAAGTCAGTGGTGTAATAATCTGCAGAATATATCACTATCTGTCAGGAGATGGAGGAGCGATGCTCTGCAGAGAGGTCAATGGTGTAATACTCTGCAGGATATATCACTATCTGTCAGGAGATGGAGGAGCGATGCTCTGCAGAGAAGTTAGTGGTGTAATAATCTGCAGGATATATCACTATCTGTCAGGAGATGGAGGAGCGATGCTCTGCAGAGAGGTCAGTGGTGTAATAATCTGCAGGATATATCACTATGTGTCAGGAGGTGGAGGAGCGATGCTCTGCAGAGAGGTCTGTGGTGTAATAATCTGCAGGATATATCACTATCTGTCAGGAGATGGAGGAGCGATGCTCTGCAGAGAGGTCAATGGTGTAATACTCTGCAGGATATATCACTATCTGTCAGGAGATGGAGGAGCGATGCTCTGCAGAGAAGTTAGTGGTGTAATAATCTGCAGGATATATCACTATCTGTCAGGAGATGGAGGAGCGATGCTCTGCAGAGAGGTCAGTGGTGTAATAATCTGCAGGATATATCACTATGTATCAGGAGGTGGAGGAGTGGTGCTCTGCAGAGAGGTCTGTGGTGTAATAATCTGCAGGATATATCACTATGTATCTGTCAGGAGGTGGAGGAGCGATGCTCTGCAGAGAGGTCAGTTGTGTAATAATCTGCAGGATATATCACTATGTATGTGTCAGGAGGTGGAGGAGCGATGCTCTGCAGAGAGGTCAGTGGTGTAATACTCTGCAGGATATATCACTATGTATGTGTCAGGAGGTGGAGGAGCGATGCTCTGCAGGGAGGTCAGTTGTGTAATAATCTACAGGATATATCACTATGTATCTGTCAGGAGGTGGAGGAGCGATGCTCTGCAGAGAGGTCAGTGGTGTAATAATCTGCAGGATATATCACTATATATCTGTCAGTAGGTGGAGGAGCGATGCTCTGCAGAGAGGTCAGTGGTGTAATAATCTGCAGGATATATCACTATGTATGTGTCAGGAGGTGGAGGAGTGATGTTCTGCAGAGGTCAGTGGTGTAATACTCTGCAGGATATATCACTATGTATCTGTCAGGAGGTGGAGGAGCGATGCTCTGCAGAGAGTTCAGTGGTGTAATACTCTGCAGGATATATCACTATGTATCTGTCAGAAGGTGGAGGAGCGATGCTCTGCAGAGAGGTCAGTTGTGTAATAATCTGCAGTATATATCACTATGTATGTGTCAGGAGGTGGAGGAGCGATGCTTTGCAGAGAGGTCAGTGGTGTAATAGTCTGCAGGATATATCACTATGTATCTGTCAGGAGGTGGAGGAGCGATGCTCTGCAGAGAGGTCAGTGGTGTAATAATCTGCAGGATATATCACTATGTGTCAGGAGGTGGAGGAGCGATGCTCTGCAGAGAGGTCAGTGGTGTAATAATCTGCAGGATATATCACTATGTATCTGTCAGGAGGTGGAGGAGCGATGCTCTGCAGAGAGGTTAGTGGTGTAATAATCTGCAGGATATATCACTATCTGCCAGGAGGTGGAGGAGCGATGCTCTGCAGAGAGGTCAGTGGTGTAATAATCTGCAGGATATATCACTATGTATGTGTCAGAAGGTGGAGGAGTGATGTTCTGCAGAGGTCAGTGGTGTAATACTCTGCAGGATATATCACTATGTATCTGTCAGGAGGTGGAGGAGCGATGCTCTGCAGAGAGGTCAGTGGTGTAATACTCTGCAGGATATATCACTATGTATCTGTCAGAAGGTGGAGGAGCGATGCTCTGCAGAGAGGTCAGTTGTGTAATAATCTGCAGTATATATCACTATGTATGTGTCAGGAGGTGGAGGAGCGATGCTTTGCAGAGAGGTCAGTGGTGTAATAGTCTGCAGGATATATCACTATGTATCTGTCAGGAGGTGGAGGAGCGATGCTCTGCAGAGAGGTCAGTGGTGTAATATTCTGCAGGATATATTACTATGTGTCAGGAGGTGGAGGAGCGATGTTCTGCAGAGAGGTCAGTGGTGTAATAATCTGCAGGATATATCACTATGTATGTGTCAGGAGGTGGAGGAGCGATGCTCTGCAGAGAGGTCAGTGGTGTAATAATCTGCAGGCTATATCACTATGTATGTGTCAGGAGGTGGAGGAGTGATGCTCTGCAGAGAGGTCAGTGGTGTAGTACTCTGCAGGATATATCACTATGTATGTGTCAGGAGGTGGAGGAGCGATGCTCTGCAGAGAGGTCAGTGGTGTAGTACTCTGCAGGATATATCACTATGTATGTCTCAGGAGGTGGAGGAGCGATGCTCTGCAGAGAGGTCAGTGGCGTAATAATCTGCAGGATATATCACTATGTATCTGTTAGGAGGTGGAGGAGTGATGCTCTGCAGAGAGGTCAGTGGTGTAATAATCTGCAGGATATATCACTATGTATCTGTCAGGAGGTGGAGGAGCAATGCTCTGCAGAGAGGTTAGGGGTGTAATAATCTGCAGGATATATCCCTATGTATGTGTCAGGAGGTGGAGGAGTGATGCTCTGCAGAGAGGTCAGTGGTGTAATAATCTGCAGGATATATCACTATGCATGTGTCAGGAGGTGGAGGAGTGATGCTCTGCAGAGAGGTTAGGGGTGTAATAATCTGCAGGATATATCCCTATGTATGTGTCAGGAGGTGGAGGAGTGATGCTCTGCAGAGAGGTCAGTGGTGTAATAATCTGCAGGATATATCACTATGCATGTGTCAGGAGGTGGAGGAGTGATGCTCTGCAGAGAGGTCAGTGGTGTAATAATCTGCAGGATATATCACTATGCATGTGTCAGGAGGTGGAGGAGTGATGCTCTGCAGAGAGGTCAGGGGTGTAATAATCTGCAGTATATATCACTATGTATGTGTCAGGAGGTGGAGGAGCGATGCTCTGCAGAGAGGTCAGGGGTGTAATAATCTGCAGAATATATCCCTATGTATGTGTCAGGAGGTGGAGGAGTGATGCTCTGCAGAGAGGTCAGTGGTGTAATAATCTGCAGAATATATCACTATGTATTTGGCAGGAGGTGGAGGAGCGATGCTCTGCAGAGAGGTCAGTGGTGTAATAATCTGCAGAATATTTCACTATGTGTCTGTCAGGAGGTGGAGGAGCGATGCTCTGCAGAGAGGTCAGTGGTGTAATATTCTGCAGGATATATCACTATGTATCTGTCAAGAGGTGGAGGAGTGATGCTCTGCAGAGAGGTCAGTGGTGTAATAATCTGCAGGATATATTACTATGTGTCAGGAGGTGGAGGAGCGATGTTCTGCAGAGAGGTCAGTGGTGTAATAATCTGCAGGATATATCACTATGTATGTGTCAGGAGGTGGAGGAGCGATGCTCTGCAGAGAGGTCAGTGGTGTAATAATCTGCAGGATATATTACTATGTATTTGGCAGGAGGTGGAGGAGCGATGCTCTGCAGAGAGGTCAGTGGTGTAATAATCTGCAGGATATATCACCATGTGTCAGGAGGTGGAGGAGCGATGCTCTGCAGAGACGTCAGTGGTGTAATACTCTGCAGGATATATCACTATGTATCTGTCAGGAGGTGGAGGAGCGATGCTCTGCAGAGAGGTCTGTGGTGTAATAATCTGCAGGATATATCACTATGTATCTGTCAGGAGGTGGAGGAGTGATGCTCTGCAGAGAGGTCAGTGGTGTAATAATCTGCAGGATATATCACTATGTATCTGTCAGGAGGTGGAGGAGCGATGCTCTGCAGAGAGGTCAGTGGTGTAATAATCTGCAGGATATATCACTATGCATGTGTCAGGAGGTGAAGGAGTGATGCTCTGCAGAGAGGCCAGTGGTGTAATAATCTGCAGGATATATCACTATGTGTCAGGAGGTGGAGGAGCGATGCTCTGCAGAGAGGTCAGTGGTGTAATAATCTGCAGGATATATCACTATGCATGTGTCAGGAGGTGGAGGAGCGATGCTCTGCAGAGGTCAGTGGTGTAATAATCTGCAGGATATATCACTATCTGCCAGGAGGGGTTGGAGCGATGCTCTGCAGAGAGGTCAGTGGTGTAATAATCTGCAGGATATATCCCTATGTATGTGTCAGGACGTGGAGGAGCGATGCTCTGCAGAGAGGTCAGTGGTGTAATAATCTGCAGGATATATCCCTATGTATGTGTCAGGACGTGGAGGAGCGATGCTCTGCAGAGAGGTCAGTGGTGTAATAATCTGCAGGATATATCACTATGTATCTGTCAGGAGGTGGAGGAGCGATGCTCTGCAGAGAGGTCAGTGGTGTAATAATCTGCAGGATATATCACTATGCATGTGTCAGGAGGTGGAGGAGTGATGCTCTGCAGAGAGGTCAGGGGTGTAATAATCTGCAGGATATATCACTATGCATCTGTCAGGAGGTGGAGGAGCGATGCTCTGCAGAGAGGTCAGTGGTGTAATAATCTGCAGATATATATCACTATGTATGTGTCAGGAGGTGGAGGAGCAATGCTCTGCAGAGAGGTCAGTGGTGTAATAATCTGCAGATATATCACTATGTATGTGTCAGGAGGTGGAGGAGCGATGCTCTGCAGAGGTCAGTGGTGTAATAATCTGCAGGATATATCATTATGTATCTGTCAGGAGGTGGAGGAGCGATGCTCTGCAGCGAGGTCAGTGGTGTAATAATCTGCAGGATATATCATTATGTATCTGTCAGGAGGTGGAGGAGCGATGCTCTGCAGAGAGGTCAGTGGTGTAATACTCTGCTGGATATATCACGATGTATGTGTCAGGAGGTGGAGGAGCGATGCTCTGCAGAGAGGTCAGTGGTGTAATAATCTGCAGGATATATCACTATATGTGTCAGGAGGTGGAGGAGCGATGCTCTGCAGAGAGGTCAGTGGTGTAATAATCTGCAGGATATATCACTATGTATGTGTCAGGAGGTGGAGGAGCGATGCTCTGCAGAGAGGTCAGTGGTGTAATAATCTGCAGGATATATCACTATGTATGTGTCAGGAGGTGGAGGAGCGATGCTCTTCAGAGAGGTCAGTTGTGTAATAATCTGCAGGATATATCACTATGTATGTGTCAGGAGGTGGAGGAGCGATGCTCTTCAGAGAGGTCAGTGGTGTAATAATCTGCAGGATATATCACTATGTATGTGTCAGGAGGTGGAGGAGCGATGCTCTGCAGAGAGGTCAGTGGTGTAATAATCTGCAGGATATATCACTATGTATGTGTCAGGAGGTGGAGGAGCGATGCTCTGCAGATAGGTCAGTGGAGTAATAATCTGCAGGATATATCACTATGTATGTGTCAGGAGGTGGAGGAGCGATGCTCTGCAGAGAGGTCAGTGGTGTAATAATCTGCAGGATATATCACTATGTATGTGTCAGGAGGTGGAGGAGCGATGCTCTGCAGAGAGGTCAGTGGTGTAATAATCTGCAGGATATATCACTATGTATGTGTCAGGAGGTGGAGGAGCGATGCTCTGCAGATAGGTCAGTGGAGTAATAATCTGCAGGATATATCACTATGTATGTGTCAGGAGGTGGAGGAGCGATGCTCTGCAGAGAGGTCAGTGGTGTAATAATCTGCAGGATATATCACTATGTATGTGTCAGGAGGTGGAGGAGCGATGCTCTGCAGAGAGGTCAGTTGTGTAATAATCTGCAGGATATATCACTATGTGTCTGTCAGGAGTTGGAGGAGCGATGCTCTGCAGAGAGGTCAGAGGTGTAATAATCTGCAGATATATCACTATGTATCTGTCAGGAGGTGAAGGAGCGATGCTCTGCAGAGAGGGCAGTGGTGTAATAATCTGCAGATATATCACTATGTATTTGGCAGGAGGTGGAGGAGCGATGCTCTGCAGAGAGGTCAGAGGTGTAATAATCTGCAGGATATATCACTATGTATCTGTCAGGAGGTGGAGGAGCGATGCTCTGCAGAGAGGTCAGTGGTGTAATAATCTGCAGATATATATCACTATGTATCTGTCAGGAGGTGGAGGAGCAATGCTCTGCAGAGAGGTCAGTGGTGTAATACTCTGCAGGATATATCACTATGTATCTGTCAGGAGGTGGAGGAACGATGCTCTGCAGAGAGGTCAGTGGTGTAATAATCTGCAGGATATATCACTATGTATCTGTCAGGAGGTGGAGGAGCGATGCTCTGCAGAGAGGGCAGTGGTGTAATAATCTGCAGATATATCACTATGTATGTGTCAGGAGGGGGAGGAGCGATGCTCTGCAGAGAGGTCAGTGGTGTAATAATCTGCAGGGTATATCACTATGTATGTGTCAGGAGGTGGAGGAGCAATGCTCTGCAGAGAGGTCAGTGGTGTAATAATCTGCAGGATATATCACTATGTATCTGTCAGGAGGTGGAGGAGCGATGCTCTGCAGAGAGGGCAGTGGTGTAATAATCTGCAGATATATCACTATGTATTTGGCAGGAGGTGGAGGAGCGATGCTCTGCAGAGAGGTCAGAGGTGTAATAATCTGCAGGATATATCACTATGTATCTGTCAGGAGGTGGAGGAGCGATGCTCTGCAGAGAGGTCAGAGGTGTAATAATCTGCAGGATATATCACTATGTATCTGTCAGGAGGTGGAGGAGCGATGCTCTGCAGAGAGGTCAGTGGTGTAATAATCTGCAGATATATATCACTATGTATCTGTCAGGAGGTGGAGGAGCAATGCTCTGCAGAGAGGTCAGTGGTGTAATAATCTGCAGGATATATCACTATGTATGTGTCAGGAGGTGGAGGAGCAATGCTCTGCAGAGAAGTCAGTGGTGTAATAATCTGCAGGATATATCACTATGTATGTGTCAGGAGGTGGAGGAGCGATGCTCTGCAGAGAGGTCAGTGGTGTAATAATCTGCAGGATATATCACTATGTATGTGTCAGGAGGTGGAGGAGCGATGCTCTGCAGAGAGGTCAGTGGTGTAATAATCTGCAGGATATATCACTATGTATGTGTCAGGAGGTGGAGGAGCGATGCTCTGCAGAGAGGACAGTGGTGTAATAATCTGCAGGATATATCACTATGTATGTGTCAGGAGGTGGAGGAGCGATGCTCTGCAGAGAGGTCAGTGGTGTAATAATCTGCAGGATATATCACTATGTATGTGTCAGGAGGTGGAGGAGCGATGCTCTGCAGAGAGGTCAGTGGTGTAATAATCTGCAGGATATATTACTATGTATGTGTCAGGAGGTAGAGGAGCGATGCTCTGCAGAGAGGTCAGTGGTGTAATAATCTGCAGGATATATCACTATGTATGTGTCAGGAGGTGGAGGAGCGATGCTCTGCAGAGAGGTCAGTGGTGTAATAATCTGCAGGATATATTACTATGTATGTGTCAGGAGGTAGAGGAGCGATGCTCTGCAGAGAGGTCAGTGGTGTAATAATCTGCAGGATATATCACTATGTATGTGTCAGGAGGTGGAGGAGTGATGCTCTGCAGAGAGGTCAGTGGTGTAATAATCTGCAGGATATATCACTATGCATGTATCAGGAGGTGGAGGAGCGATGCTCTGCAGAGAGGTCAGTGGTGTAATAATCTGCAGGATATATTACTATGTATGTGTCAGGAGGTAGAGGAGCGATGCTCTGCAGAGAGGTCAGTGGTGTAATACTCTGCAGGATATATCACTATGTATGTGTCAGGAGGTGGAGGAGCGATGCTCTGCAGATAGGTCAGTGGAGTAATAATCTGCAGGATATATCACTATGTATCTGTCAGGAGGTGGAGGAGCGATGCTCTGCAGAGAGGTCAGTGGTGTAATACTCTGCAGATATATCACTATGTATGTATCAGGAGGTGGAGGAGCGATGCTCTGCAGAGAGGTCAGTGGTGTAATAATCTGCAGGATATATCACTATGTATGTGTCAGGAGGTAGAGGAGCGATGCTCTGCAGAGAGGTCAGTGGTGTAATACTCTGCAGGATATATCACTATGTATGTGTCAGGAGGTGGAGGAGCGATGCTCTGCAGAGAGGTCAGAGGTGTAATAATCTGCAGGATATATCACTATGTATGTGTCAGGAGGTGGAGGAGCGATGCTCTGCAGAGAGGTTAGTGGTGTAATACTCTGCAGGATATATCACTATGTATGTGTCAGGAGGTGGAGGAGTGATGCTCTGCAGAGAGGTCAGTGGTGTAATAATCTGCAGGATATATCACTATGTATGTGTCAGGAGGTGGAGGAGCGATGCTCTGCAGAGAGGTCAGTGGTGTAATAATCTGCAAGATATATCACTATGTATGTGTCAGGAGGTGGAGGAGCGATGCTCTGCAGAGAGGTCAGTGGTGTAATAATCTGCAGGATATATCACTATGTATGTGTCAGGAGGTGGAAGAGCGATGCTCTGCAGAGAGGTCAGGGGTGTAATAATCTGCTGGATATATCACTATGTATGTGTCAGGAGGTGGAAGAGCGATGCTCTGCAGAGAGGTCAGTGGTGTAATACTCTGCAGGATATATCACTATGTATGTGTCAGGAGGTGGAGGAGCGATGCTCTGCAGAGAGGTCAGTGGTGTAATGCGCTGCAGGATACGTTATCAGTAGTTGCGATGCTCTGCAGTTTCCGGTTCGCGCTGCTTTTCCTCCCCCGTCCAGCAGGGGTCAGTGCTGCGCTCTCCCTATTCCTGGCTTTTGCTGGTTCCTCCTGCAGGGGGCGCTTGTGCTCCTCCGTGCACTCTCTGTGACGTCAACGGTGTGGCTCCGCCCCGCTGTCCTCAGTACTTGCAGTGACAGGTCCTCGCCTGTAGGTGGCAGCAGGGAGCCTGCGCCCTCTGTACACAGTGAGATTCGCACTCGTCCTTGTCGCGCTCTGACCGCAGACACCAATCAGGACGTGACCTTGTCGGCACGTGACGTGCGGCTGGAGGTGTGTGCTGGATGGAGGCCGCGGATAGGTCGGCAGTTAGCTGTGGGGCGGAGCTGAGACTCCCGGAGATGAGTCCGCCGCTGCGCTCCGCGGTTCCGGCTCCCTGTACTTGGCGCTGCTGGCTGACACCAGAGAGCACAGGCGCGCGGGGCTGATGGCGGCTCGGCTGTGACGGCCGCTCCCGGGATCACCATGGCGACCCCTCCGCCGGGCGCCCCCGTGTCTCCGCCGGTGGACCTGGTGCTGGGCGCCGCCGCCTGCTGCATGGCCTGTGTGTTCACGAACCCGCTGGAGGTGGTGAAGACGCGGCTGCAGCTGCAGGGAGAGCTGCGCTCCCGGGGCTCGTACCCGCGCCACTACCGGGGCGTGCTGCAGGCGATGCTGGCGGTGGGCCGCGCGGACGGGCTGCGGGGGCTGCAGAAGGGGCTGACGGCGGCGCTGCTCTACCAGGGCCTGATGAACGGCGTCCGCTTCTACCTCTACTCGCACGCGCAGGGCAGCGGCCTGACCGAGCAGCCGGGGGGCAACGTGGCCGCGGGGGCGGCGGCCGGAGCCCTGGGGGCGTTCGTGGGAAGCCCCGCGTATCTGGTGAGTGATGGCCCCGACACAGCCCATGTAACGGTGCGGAGGAGGGCGCCGGCAGCCCCATGTAACGGTGCGGAGGAGGAGGGCGCCGGCAGCCCCATGTAACGGTGCGGAGGAGGGCGCCGGCAGCCCCATGTAACGGTGCGGAGGAGGAGGGCGCCGGCAGCCCCATGTAACGGTGCGGAGGAGGAGGGCGCCGGCAGCCCCATGTAACGGTGCGGAGGAGGAGGGCGCCGGCAGCCCCATGTAACGGTGCGGAGGAGGGCGCCGGCAGCCCCATGTAACGGTGCGGAGGAGGGCGCCGGCAGCCCCATGTTACGGTGCGGAGGAGGGCGCCGGCAGCCTCATGTAACGGTGCGGAGGAGGGCGCCGGCAGCCCCATGTAACGGTGCGGAGAGGGCGCCAGCAGCCCCATGTTACGGTGCGGAGGAGGGCGCCGGCAGCCCCATGTTACGGTGCGGAGGAGGGCGCCGGCAGCCCCATGTTACGGTGCGGAGGAGGGCGCCGGCAGCCCCATGTTACGGTGCGGAGGAGGAGGGCGCCGGCAGCCCCATGTAACGGTGCGGAGGAGGAGGGCGCCGGCAGCCCCATGTAACGGTGCGGAGGAGGGCGCCGGCAGCCCCATGTAAGAGGAGGAGGGCGCCAGCAGCCCCATGTAAGAGGAGGAGGGCGCCGGCAGCCCCATGTAACGGTGCGGAGGAGGAGGGCGCCGGCAGCCCCATGTAACGGTGCGGAGGAGGAGGGCGCCGGCAGCCCCATGTAACGGTGCGGAGAGGGCGCCAGCAGCCCCATGTAACGGTGCGGAGGAGGAGGGCGCCGGCAGCCCCATGTAACGGTGCGGAGAGGGCGCCAGCAGCCCCATGTAACGGTGCGGAGGAGGAGGGCGCCGGCAGCCCCATGTAACGGTGCGGAGGAGGGCGCCGGCAGCCCCATGTAACGGTGCGGAGGAGGGCGCCGGCAGCCCCATGTAACGGTGCGGAGGAGGGCGCCGGCAGCCCCATGTAACGGTGCGGAGGAGGGCGCCGGCAGCCCCATGTAACGGTGCGGAGGAGGGCGCCGGCAGCCCCATGTAACGGTGCGGAGGAGGGCGCCGGCAGCCCCTTGTTACGGTGCGGAGGAGGGCGCCGGCAGCCCCTTGTTACGGTGCGGAGGAGGGCGCCGGCAGCCTCATGTAACGGTGCGGAGGAGGGCGCCGGCAGCCCCATGTAACGGTGCGGAGGAGGGTGCCGGCAGCCCCATGTTACGGTGCGGAGGAGGGCGCCGGCAGCCCCATGTTACGGTGCGGAGGAGGGCGCCGGCAGCCCCTTGTTACGGTGCGGAGGAGGGCGCCGGCAGCCCCATGTTACGGTGCGGAGGAGGGCGCCGGCAGCCCCTTGTTACGGTGCGGAGGAGGGCGCCGGCAGCCCCATGTTACGGTGCGGAGGAGGGCGCCGGCAGCCCCATGTTACGGTGCGGAGGAGGGCGCCGGCAGCCCCATGTTACGGTGCGGAGGAGGGCGCCGGCAGCCCCATGTAACGGTGCGGAGGAGGGCGCCGGCAGCCCCATGTTACGGTGCGGAGGAGGGCGCCGGCAGCCCCATGTAAGGCCTCTTTCACACGTCAGTATTTTGCATCAGGGTGTCATCAGTGTTTGGAGGCCAAAACCAGGAGCGTCTCCACAACAGGACGGGGGTCAGTCTTTCAATTCTAGCTCTTCTCTAGAAGTTTAACTCCTTGTTTTGGCCTCCAAACACGGATGACATGCGGAGGACACGCGGAGGACACGCGGATGACACGCGGATGCAAAATACTGACGTGTGAAAGAGGCCTAATGGTGAGGAGGAGGAGGAGGGTGTCGGCAGTCCCATGTAATGAGGAGGAGGGGGGCACCGGCAGTCCCATGTAATGAGGAGGAGGGCGCCGACAGTCCCATGTAATGGTGAGGAGGAGGAGGGCGCCGGCAGCCCCATGTAACATTGTACACGGATGGTAGCCGTGTTGGTGTCAGGATTGGCTGGCGGGGCGCTCAGCGCGGGATCCTTAGAGGAGACATTTTTGGGGGTTTGTGGTGATACAGACCAGATCTTCCACACCTGTGGCAATGACCGGCGGGGGAAGGGAGCGGCTGAAATACTCTGTTCTGCTGTTACATGGGGGCAGATCATTCTCCTCTGCTGGGGGTTCGGTACAATGTGTCAGTGACACTGCACATGATTGGCTGTACTGATACATTGTAAGGAAGCGACCCCCCCCCCCCCCCCCCCGGGCGCTCCTCCCTTCCCTCATCCCCCCCGGGGCGTTCCTCCCTCCCCTCGTCTCCCGTCTCTCCCTGGGCACTCCTTCCTTCCCTCGTCCCCCGGGCGCTCCTTCCTTCCCTCGTCCCCCGGGCGCTCCTTCCTTCCCTCGTCCCCCGTCTTCCCCCGGGCGCTCCTCCCTCCCCTCGTCCCCCGGGCGCTCCTCCCTCCCCTCGTCCCCCGGGCGCTCCTCCCTCCCCTCGTCCCCCGTCTTCCCCCGGGCGCTCCTCCCTCCCCTCGTCCCCCGTCTTCCCCCGGGCGCTCCTCCCTCCCCTCGTCCCCCGTCTTCCCCCGGGCGCTCCTCCCTCCCCTCGTCCCCCGTCTTCCCCCGGGCGCTCCTTCCTTCCCTCTTCCCCCGGGCGCTCCTTCCTTCCCTCGTCCCCCGTCTTCCCCCGGGCGCTCCTCCCTCCCCTCGTCCCCCGTCTTCCCCCGGGCGCTCCTCCCTCCCCTCGTCCCCCGTCTTCCCCCGGGCGCTCCTTCCTTCCCTCTTCCCCCGGGCGCTCCTTCCTTCCCTCGTCCCCCGGGCGCTCCTTCCTTCCCTCGTCCCCCGGGCGCTCCTCCCTCCCCTCGTCCCCCGTCTTCCCCCGGGCGCTCCTTCCTTCCCTCTTCCCCCGGGCGCTCCTTCCTTCCCTCTTCCCCCGGGCGCTCCTTCCTTCCCTCTTCCCCCGGGCGCTCCTTCCTTCCCTCTTCCCCCGGGCGCTCCTTCCTTCCCTCGTCCCCCGGGCGCTCCTTCCTTCCCTCTTCCCCTGGGCGCTCCTTCCTTCCCTCGTCCCCCGGGCGCTCCTTCCTTCCCTCGTCCCCCGGGCGCTCCTTCCTTCCCTCGTCCCCCGGGCGCTCCTTCCTTCCCTCGTCCCCCGTCTTCCCCCGGGCGCTCCTCCCTCCCCTCGTCCCCCGGGCGCTCCTCCCTCCCCTCGTCCCCCGGGCTCTCCTTCCTTCCCTCTTCCCCCGGGCGCTCCTCCCTCCCCTCTTCCCCCGGGCGCTCCTCCCTCCCCTCTTCCCCCGGGCGCTCCTTCCTTCCCTCTTCCCCCGGGCGCTCCTTCCTTCCCTCTTCCCCCGGGCGCTCCTTCCTTCCCTCTTCCCCCGGGCGCTCCTTCCTTCCCTCTTCCCCCGGGCGCTCCTCCCTCCCCTCGTCCCCCCTCTTCCCCCGGGCGCTCCTTCCGTTCCTCTTCCCCCGGGCGCTCCTTCCGTCCCTCTTCCCCCGGGCGCTCCTTCCGTCCCTCTTCCCCCGGGCGCTCCTTCCGTCCCTCTTCCCCCGGGCGCTCCTTCCGTCCCTCTTCCCCCGGGCGCTCCTTCCGTCCCTCTTCCCCCGGGCGCTCCTTCCGTCCCTCTTCCCCCGGGCGCTCCTTCCGTCCCTCTTCCCCCGGGCGCTCCTTCCGTCCCTCTTCCCCCGGGCGCTCCTTCCGTCCCTCTTCCCCCGGGCGCTCCTCCCTCCCCTCGTCCCCCGTCTTCCCCCGGGCGCTCCTTCCTTCCCTCTTCCCGCGGGCGCTCCTTCCTTCCCTCGTCCCCCGTCTTCCCCCGGGCGCTCCTCCCTCCCCTCGTCCCCCGTCTTCCCCCGGGCGCTCCTCCCTTCCCTCTTCCCCCGGGCGCTCCTCCCTCCCCTCGTCCCCCGTCTTCCCCCGGGCGCTCCTCCCTTCCCTCTTCCCCCGGGCGCTCCTCCCTCCCCTCGTCCCCCGTCTTCCCCCGGGCGCTCCTTCCTTCCCTCTTCCCCCCGGGCGCTCCTCCCTCCCCTCGTCCCCCCGTCTTCCCGCGGGCGCTCCTCCCTCCCCTCGTCCCCCGTCTTCCCCCGGGCGCTCCTCCCTCCCCTCTTCCCCCGGGCGCTCCTCCCTCCCCTCGTCCCCCGTCTTCCCCCGGGCGCTCCTTCCTCCCCTCGTCCCCCGTCTTCCCCCGGGCGCTCCTCCCTCCCCTCGTCCCCCGTCTTCCCCCGGGCGCTCCTTCCTTCCCTCTTCCCCCGGGCGCTCCTTCCTTCCCTCTTCCCCCGGGCGCTCCTTCCTTCCCTCTTCCCCCGGGCGCTCCTTCCTTCCCTCTTCCCCCGGGCGCTCCTTCCTTCCCTCTTCCCCCGGGCGCTCCTTCCTTCCCTCTTCCCCCGGGCGCTCGCTCCTTCCTTCCCTCTTCCCCCGGGCGCTCGCTCCTTCCTTCCCTCTTCCCCCGGGCGCTCGCTCCTTCCTTCCCTCTTCCCCCGGGCGCTCCTTCCTTCCTTCCCTCTTCCCCCGTCTTCCCCCGGACGCTCGCTCCTTCCTTCCCTCTTCCCCCGGGCGCTCCTTCCTTCCTTCCCTCTTCCCCCGTCTTCCCCCGGACGCTCGCTCCTTCCTTCCCTCTTCCCCCGGGCGCTCCTTCCTCCCCTCGTCCCCCGTCTTCCCCCCGGGCGCTCCTTCCTTCCCTCGTCCCCCGGGCGCTCCTCCCTCCCCTCGTCCCCCGTCTTCCCCCGGGCGCTCCTTCCTTCCCTCTTCCCCCGGGCGCTCCTCCCTCCCCTCGTCCCCCGTCTTCCCCCCGGGCGCTCCTCCCTCCCCTCGTCCCCCGTCTTCCCCCGGGCGCTCTTCCCTTCCCTGCGCGCTCCCCATTGCTCATCCTGGGCACCCCCTTCCACCTCGCCCTGACCCCAGAACGCTCCGTGTGGTCTGAGGCCGGCGTCCATCCCACAGGTTCATGTCTCCCCTCCTCCCTTCCGCAGGTGAAGACGCATCTCCAGGCGCAGACGGTGGCCGCCATCGCTGTGGGACATCAGCACAATCACCAGGTGAGGAGTCCGCAGAGGCAGGGTCTCCCTGCAGAGCATCGCTCCTCCTGCAGACTATTCCCCCACTGCCCCCCCTGCAGAGCATCGCTCCTCCACCTCCTGCAGACTATTCCGCCACTGCTTTCCTGCAGAGCATCGCTCCTCCACCTCCTGCAGACTATTCCCCCACTGCAGAGCATCGCTCCTCCACCTCCTGCAGACTATTACACCTCCAGCTTCTGTCTGGTCTTTCTCTTTTGTTCAGAGCGTCAGTTCTGCCTTTGAGACCATCTACAGGAAGCAGGGGGTCCTGGGCCTGTGGCGCGGGGTGAACGGCGCCGTCCCGCGAGTCATGGTGGGGTCTGCAGTGCAGCTGGCCACATTTGCTAATGCTAAAGATTGGGTCAAGAAACAGAAGGTAAGAGACGTGAGGTCGATGTACCCTCCCCCGCGCGCCCCTTGCTTTTGCGGCCCTCCCCCACCCGCCCCTTGCTTTTGCGGTCCTCCCCATGCGCCCCTTGCTTTTGCGGCCCTCCCCCACGCGCCCCTTGCTTTTGCGGCCCTCCCCCACGCGCCCCTTGCTTTTGCGGCCCTCCCCCACGCGCCCCTGGCTTTTGCGGCCCTCCCCCACGCGCCCCTGGCTTTTGCGGCCCTTCCCCCACGCGCCCCTTGCTTTCACGGCCCTCCCCCACGCGCCCCTGGCTTTCACGGCCCTCCCCCACGCGCCCCTTGCTTTCACGGCCCTCCCCCACGCGCCTCTTGCTTTCGCGGCCCTCCCCCCTCGCGCCCCTTGCTTTCGCGGCCCTCCCCCACGCGCCTCTTGCTTTCGCGGCCCTCCCCCCTCGCGCCCCTTGCTTTCGCGGCCCGTCCCCCGCTCGCCCCTGCTTTCGCGGCCCTCCCCCCTCGCACCCCTTGCTTTCGCGGCCCGTCCCCCGCTCGCCCCTGCTTTTGCGGCCCTCCCCCCTCGCGCCCCTTGCTTTCGCGGCCCTCCCCCCTCGCGCCCCTTGCTTTCGCGGCCCTCCCCCCTCGCGCCCCTTGCTTTCGCGGCCCTCCTTGTGTGGGCTTCACCTTTCCCCGGCGATTATCCCTGCCTCTCGTTTTCCGGTGTGACCAACGCATGTGTGAGCGATGGCGGGTTATATACGGATTCGCCGCTGCTCCGCACACGCAGCACTTTCTCTGCCGTCTGCGGGTCATGAAGTGATGGGCTTGTATGTGGCCCCCGTGGTCGTGCAGTGGTCGTGCGTGGCCGCAGCACAGGAATGGGTTAATTCTGCTGACCTGCCGCGTGGCAGTTAAGTTACTCTGATTAAACATTGATATTACAGCGTCTGTCGCTCCAGAAATAAAAGCCGCCGTCACAGTGGAGTACGGACCGCCGCGGGCGTAGATCAGGCTCCGGGCCGTACTCCTCCATGATCCGCGGAGCTGTGACCGCGGTGTACGGATTCATGCAGACTGCGCAGCGGTGAACGGGTGGGGGGATCTGATGCTTTTCTCGGCAGCTCGAGCTGCATTAACCGGACACCGCAGCGTCTCCATCATTACATATCATAGGTCCTAACGGACAGAGCGAGAGCCGCCACTGGGAGCCCGCCGCCACTGAGAGCGCGCCGCCTGATCCTCCTCCGGATTAGCGGGACACAATGCTGCGCTGCCCGGCCGCCGACCTTTAGACTTTGTGCGTCTGAGCCCAGATCTCTTTACTCTGAGCAAATAAATTGTCGACCTTTGTACAGATCGAGTGTCATCGGTGAGACCCCCGAGCACCGTCCATGGGGGACCCTCCATTACTGCACATTACACCCCGCTGTATCACGAGGGGCTGAGCGCAGTGTTGTGGGGGGACTCTGCTGTATTGTGAGGGGCTGAGCACAGCGTGGTGAGGGCTCTGCTGGTCACCGGCGCAGAGCTGTAGTGCGGGCTGCGGTGGTCGCCGGCGCAGAGCTGTAGTGCGGGCTGCGGTAGTCGCCGGCGCAGAGCTGTAGTGCGGGCTGCGGTAGTCGCCGGCGCAGAGCTGTAGTGCGGGCTGCGGTAGTCGCCGGCGCAGAGCTGTAGTGCGGGCTGCGGTAGTCGCCGGCGCAGAGCTGTAGTGCGGGCTGCGGTAGTCGCCGGCGCAGAGCTGTAGTGCGGGCTGCGGTAGTCGCCGGCGCAGAGCTGTAGTGCGGGCTGCGGTAGTCGCCGGCGCAGAGCTGTAGTGCGGGCTGCGGTAGTCGCCGGCGCAGAGCTGTAGTGCGGGCTGCGGTAGTCGCCGGCGCAGAGCTGTAGTACGGGCTGCGGTAGTCGCCGGCGCAGAGCTGTAGTGTGGGCTGCGGTAGTCGCCGGCGCAGAGCTGTAGTACGGGCCGTAGTAGTCGCCGGCGCAGAGCTGTAGTACGGGCTGCGGTAGTTGCCGGCGCAGAGCTGTCGTACGAGCCGCGGTAGTCGCCGGCGCAGAGCTGTCGTACGAGCCGCGGTAGTCGCCGGCGCAGAGCTGTAGTGCGGGCCGCAGTGGTCGCCGGCGCAGAGCTGTACTGCGGGCCGCAGTGGTCGCCGGCGCAGAGCTGTAGTACGGGCCACAGTGGTCGCCGGCGCAGAGCTGTAGTACGGGCCGCAGTGGTCGCCAGCGCAGAGCTGTAGTGCGGGCCGCAGTGGTCGCCGGCGCGGTGTAATGATGAGGGTTGTCTCCGCAGTGGTTCCCTGACGACAGCTGGCTGGTGCCGTTGGCTGGAGGGATGATCAGCAGCGTTGGCGTTGCCGTGGCGATGACTCCATTTGACGTGGTCAGCACACGCCTGTACAACCAGCCTGTGGACGTGGCGGGCCGGGTGAGCGCAGCTCCGGGGGCTTGTATTTGGCGGTTTGTTGGTGCAGCTCCTCACTTTGCTCGTCTCTCCGCAGGGCCGCCTCTACCGCGGGTTCTTGGACTGTTTCCTGAAAATCGCGCACAAGGAAGGAGTGATGGCGCTGTACAAGGGGCTGGTCCCGGCCTACGTCCGCCTGGGGCCGCACACCATCCTGAGCCTGCTCTTCTGGGAGGAGCTGAGGAAGATGACGTACTACTACCAGCACCAGTGAGGGCGGAGCCACCAGAGAGCGGCCCCTGGAGAGGGCGGAGCCACCCCGGGGAGGACTGAGCCACCAGAGACCCCCCGGAGAGGACTGAGCCACCAGAGAGCGGCCCCTGGGGCCCGGCCAGAGACGCCCCCCCCCTCCACCCGGAGAGGGCGGAGCCACCAGAGAGCAGCCCCCGGCCAGAGACTCCCCGGAGAGGACTGAGCCACCAGAGAGCGGCCCCTGGGGCCCGGCAAGAGACCCCCCCCCTCCACCTGGAGAGGGCGGAGCCACCAGAGAGCAGCCCCCGGCCAGAGACTCCCCGGAGAGGACGGAGCCACCAGAGAGCGGCTCCTCGGGGCCCGGCCAGAGACCCCCCAGAGAGGACGGGACAGGACGGCGAGGAGCAGATCCAATCTCCAGAGGCGCGAAACTAACCGCAGCCACGAGAAATGTACCACGAGGGGTGCAGTTGCCCTCCCCCAGGCCCCCACTACAGGGTCCGGCAGCCATAGCGCCCCCACCGAGGCCGGGGACATGGTGTGCTCATTAATAATGGGAGAGGACGTCACAGAGAGGATGGTGCCCGCTGCTGCCCGGCCACGAGACGCCCGCTGCTGCCCGGCCACGTGACGCCCGCTGCTGCCCGGCCACGAGACGCCCGCTGCTGCCCAGCCACGAGACGCCCGCTGCTGCCCGGCCACGAGACGCCCGCTGCTGCCCGGCCACGAGACGCCCGCTGCTGCCCGGCCACGAGACGCCCGCTGCTGCCCGGCCACGAGACGCCCGCTGCTGCCCGGCCACGTGACGCCCGCTGCTGCCCGGCCACGAGACTGCCGCTGCTGCCGGCCACGCGGAGCCATGATGTCCCTCAGCACTAATATTTGTCATTGTCCTCCTGATCAGAACATTAACCTGTCAATGTGACATCATCCGAATGTCCCCCACCCGGTGCGGCCCCCGACCGCACATCCCCCCCCCCCCCCCCCCCCCCGAACATAGAGGAGAGACAAAGGCGGCAGAAGGAAAACACAAAGGAGCGAAGGTGGAAATACAAATCTGCGAGGAAAAAACGCCAAATAGTAAAGAGCCTGGTGCAGAGCGCCACCTGCTGGAGGAACACAAATAAAATGTCCTACAGGAATCTGTGCATCGTATCACTGATCTGTATACAGAGGGATCCTGCTATGTGTATATATACAGAGAAGAGGGGGAACTGTGCAGTGCGTAGATACGGAGGCGAGGGGGAACTGTGCAGTGCGTAGATACGGAGGCGAGGGGGAACTGTGCAGTGTATAGATACGGAGACGAGGGGGAACTGTGCAGTGCGTAGATACAGAATAATACAGATACTGAGGATTACACCCAGTATACAGGACAGGAGAAGTGGTACTGTGCAGTGTATATATACAGAATAATACAGACACTGAGGATTACACCCAGTATACAGGACAGGAGAAGTGGTACTGTGCAGTGTATACATACAGAATAATACATATACTGAGGATTACACCCAGTATACAGGACAGGAGAAGTGGTACTGTGCAGTGTATATATACAGAATAATACAGACACTGAGGATTACACCCAGTATACAGGACAGGAGAAGTGGTACTGTGCAGTGTATATATACAGAATAATACAGACACTGAGGATTACACCCAGTATACAGGACAGGAGAAGTGGTACTGTGCAGTGTATATATACAGCATAATACATATACTGAGGATTACACCCAGTATACAGGACAGGAGGAGTGGTACTGTGCAGTGTATATATACAGAATAATACAGATACTGAGGATTACACCCAGTATACAGGACAGGAGAAGTGGTACTGTGCAGTGTATATATACAGAATAATACAGGTACTGAGGATTACACCCAGTATACAGGACAGGAGGAGTGGTACTGTGCAGTGTATATATACAGAATAATACAGATACTGAGGATTACACCCAGTATACAGGACAGGAGAAGTGGTACTGTGCAGTGTATATATACAGAATAATACAGATACTGAGGATTACACCCAGTATACAGGACAGAAGAAGTGGTACTGTGCAGTGTATATATACAGAATAATACAGGTACTGAGGATTACACCCAGTATACAGGACAGGAGAAGTGGTACTGTGCAGTGTATATATACAGAATAATACAGATACTGAGGATTACACCCAGTATACAGGACAGGAGAAGTGGTACTGTGCAGTGTATATATACAGAATAATACAGATACTGAGGATTACACCCAGTATACAGGACAGGAGAAGTGGTACTGTGCAGTGTATATATACAGAATAATACAGATACTGAGGATTACACCCAGTATACAGGACAGGAGAAGTGGTACTGTGCAGTGTATATATACAGAATAATACAGATACTGAGGATTACACCCAGTATACAGGACAGGAGAAGTGGCACTGTGCAGGGTATATATACAGAATAATACAGATACTGAGGATTACACCCAGTATACAGGACAGGAGAAGTGGCACTGTGCAGTGTCTATATACAGAATAATACAGATACTGAGGATTACACCCAGTATACAGGACAGGAGAAGTGGCACTGTGCAGTGTATATATACAGAATAATACAGGTACTGAGGATTACACCCAGTATACAGGACAGGAGAAGTGGTACTGTGCAGTGTATATATACAGAATAATACAGATACTGAGGATTACACCCAGTATACAGGACAGGAGAAGTGGCACTGTGCAGTGTATATATACAGAATAATACAGATACTGAGGATTACACCCAGTATACAGGACAGGAGAAGTGGTACTGTGCAGTGTATATATACAGAATAATACAGATACTGAGGATTACACCCAGTATACAGGAGAAGTGGTACTGTGCAGTGTATATATACAGCATAATACAGACACTGAGGATTACACCCAGTATACAGGACAGGAGAAGTGGCACTGTGCAGTGTATATATACAGGATAATACAGGTACTGAGGATTACACCCAGTATACAGGACAGGAGAAGTGGTACTGTGCAGTGTATATATACAGAATAATACAGGTACTGAGGATTACACCCAGTATACAGGACAGGAGAAGTGGTACTGTGCAGTGTATATATACAGAATAATACAGATACTGAGGATTACACCCAGTATACAGAACAGGAGAAGTGGTACTGTGCAGTGTATATATACAGAATAATACAGATACTGAGGATAACACCCAGTATGCAGGACAGGAGAAGTGGTACTGTGCAGTGTATATATACAGAATAATACAGGTACTGAGGATTACACCCAGTATACAGGACAGGAGAAGTGGTACTGTGCAGTGTATATATACAGAATAATACAGACACTGAGGATTACACCCAGTATACAGGACAGGAGGAGTGGTACTGTGCAGTGTATATATACAGAATAATACAGATACTGAGGATTACACCCAGTATACAGGACAGGAGAAGTGGTACTGTGCAGTGTATATATATACAGAATAATACTGATACTGAGGATTACACCCAGTATACAGGACAGGAGACGTGGTACTGTGCAGTATATATATACAGAATAATACAGGTACTGAAGATTACACCCAGTATACAGGATAGGAGAAGTGGTACTGTGCAGTGTATATATACAGAATAATACAGACACTGAGGATTACACCCAGTATACAGGACAGGAGAAGTGGTACTGTGCAGTGTATATATACAGAATAATACAGGTACTGAGGATTACACCCAGTATACAGGACAGGAGAAGTGGTACTGTGCAGTATATATATACAGAATAATACAGGTACTGAAGATTACACCCAGTATACAGGATAGGAGAAGTGGTACTGTGCAGTGTATATATACAGAATAATACAGACACTGAGGATTACACCCAGTATACAGGACAGGAGAAGTGGTACTGTGCAGTGTATATATACAGAATAATACAGGTACTGAGGATTACACCCAGTATACAGGACAGGAGAAATGGTACTGTGCAGTATATATATACAGAATAATACAGGTACTGAAGATTACACCCAGTATACAGGATAGGAGAAGAAGTGGTACTGTGCAGTGTATATATACAGAATAATACAGACACTGAGGATTACACCCAGTATACAGGACAGGAGAAGTGGTACTGTGCAGTGTATATATACAGAATAATACAGGTACTGAGGATTACACCCAGTATACAGGACAGGAGAAGTGGTACTGTGCAGTGTATATATACAGAATAATACAGATACTGAGGATTACACCCAGTATACAGGAGAAGTGGTACTGTGCAGTGTATATATACAGAATAATACAGATACTGAGGATTACACCCAGTATACAGGACAGGAGGAGTGGTACTGTGCAGTGTATATATATACAGAATAATACAGGTACTGAGGATTACACCCAGTATACAGGACAGGAGAAGTGGTACTGTGCAGTGTATATATACAGAATAATACAGATACTGAGGATTACACCCAGTATACAGGACAGGAGAAGTGGTACTGTGCAGTGTATATATACAGAATAATACAGACACTGAGGATTACACCCAGTATACAGGACAGGAGAAGTGGTACTGTGCAGTATATATATACAGAATAATACAGGTACTGAAGATTACACCCAGTATACAGGATAGGAGAAGTGGTACTGTGCAGTGTATATATACAGAATAATACAGATACTGAGGATTACACCCAGTATACAGGACAGGAGAAGTGGTACTGTGCAGTGTATATACACAGAATAATACCGACACTGAGGATTACACCCAGTATACAGGACAGGAGAAGTGGTACTGTGCAGTGTATATATACAGAATAATACAGGTACTGAGGATTACACCCAGTATACAGGACAGGAGAAATGGTACTGTGCAGTATATATATACAGAATAATACAGGTACTGAAGATTACACCCAGTATACAGGATAGGAGAAGAAGTGGTACTGTGCAGTGTATATATACAGAATAATACAGACACTGAGGATTACACCCAGTATACAGGACAGGAGAAGTGGTACTGTGCAGTGTATATATACAGAATAATACAGGTACTGAGGATTACACCCAGTATACAGGACAGGAGAAGTGGTACTGTGCAGTGTATATATACAGAATAATACAGATACTGAGGATTACACCCAGTATACAGGAGAAGTGGTACTGTGCAGTGTATATATACAGAATAATACAGATACTGAGGATTACACCCAGTATACAGGACAGGAGGAGTGGTACTGTGCAGTGTATATATATACAGAATAATACAGGTACTGAGGATTACACCCAGTATACAGGACAGGAGAAGTGGTACTGTGCAGTGTATATATACAGAATAATACAGATACTGAGGATTACACCCAGTATACAGGACAGGAGAAGTGGTACTGTGCAGTGTATATATACAGAATAATACAGACACTGAGGATTACACCCAGTATACAGGACAGGAGAAGTGGTACTGTGCAGTATATATATACAGAATAATACAGGTACTGAAGATTACACCCAGTATACAGGATAGGAGAAGTGGTACTGTGCAGTGTATATATACAGAATAATACAGATACTGAGGATTACACCCAGTATACAGGACAGGAGAAGTGGTACTGTGCAGTGTATATATACAGAATAATACAGGTACTGAGGATTACACCCAGTATACAGGACAGGAGAAGTGGTACTGTGCAGTGTATATATACAGAATAATACAGATACTGAGGATTATACCCAGTATACAGGACAGGAGAAGTGGTACTATGCAGTGTATATATACAGAATAATACAGATACTGAGGATTACACCCAGTATACAGGACAGGAGGAGTGGTACTGTGCAGTGTATATATACAGAATAATACAGATACTGAGGATTACACCCAGTATACAGGAGAAGTGGTACTGTGCAGTGTATATATACAGAATAATACAGATACTGAGGATTACACCCAGTATACAGGACAGGAGGAGTGGTACTGTGCAGTGTATATATATACAGAATAATACAGGTACTGAGGATTACACCCAGTATGCAGGACAGGACAAGTGGTACTGTGCAGTGTATATATACAGAATAATACAGATACTGAGGATTACACCCAGTATACAGGACAGGAGAAGTGGTACTGTGCAGTGTATATATACAGAATAATACAGACACTGAGGATTACACCCAGTATACAGGACAGGAGAAGTGGTACTGTGCAGTGTATATATACAGAATAATACAGGTACTGAGGATTACACCCAGTATACAGGACAGGAGAAGTGGTACTGTGCAGTGTATATACACAGAATAATACAGATACTGAGGATTACACCCAGTATACAGGACAGGAGAAGTGGCACTGTGCAGTGTCTATATACAGAATAATACAGATACTGAGGATTACACCCAGTATACAGGACAGGAGAAGTGGCACTGTGCAGTGTATATATACAGAATAATACAGATACTGAGGATTACACCCAGTATACAGGACAGGAGAAGTGGTACTGTGCAGTGTATATATACAGAATAATACAGATACTGAGGATTACACCCAGTATACAGGAGAAGTGGTACTGTGCAGTGTATATATACAGCATAATACAGACACTGAGGATTACACCCAGTATACAGGACAGGAGAAGTGGCACTGTGCAGTGTATATATACAGGATAATACAGGTACTGAGGATTACACCCAGTATACAGGACAGGAGAAGTGGTACTGTGCAGTGTATATATACAGGATAATACAGGTACTGAGGATTACACCCAGTATACAGGACAGGAGAAGTGGTACTGTGCAGTGTATATATACAGAATAATACAGGTACTGAGGATTACACCCAGTATACAGGACAGGAGAAGTGGTACTGTGCAGTGTATATATACAGAATAATACAGGTACTGAGGATTACACCCAGTATACAGGACAGGAGAAGTGGTACTGTGCAGTGTATATATACAGAATAATACAGATACTGAGGATTACACCCAGTATACAGGACAGGAGAAGTGGTACTGTGCAGTGTATATATACAGAATAATACAGGTACTGAGGATTACACCCAGTATACAGGACAGGAGAAGTGGTACTGTGCAGTGTATATATACAGAATAATACAGACACTGAGGATTACACCCAGTATACAGGACAGGAGGAGTGGTACTGTGCAGTGTATATATACAGAATAATACAGATACTGAGGATTACACCCAGTATACAGGACAGAAGAAGTGGTACTGTGCAGTGTATATATACAGAATAATACAGATACTGAGGATTACACCCAGTATACAGGACAGGAGAAGTGGTACTGTGCAGTGTATATATATACAGAATAATACTGATACTGAGGATTACACCCAGTATACAGGACAGGAGACGTGGTACTGTGCAGTATATATATACAGAATAATACAGGTACTGAAGATTACACCCAGTATACAGGATAGGAGAAGTGGTACTGTGCAGTGTATATATACAGAATAATACAGACACTGAGGATTACACCCAGTATACAGGACAGGAGAAGTGGTACTGTGCAGTGTATATATACAGAATAATACAGGTACTGAGGATTACACCCAGTATACAGGACAGGAGAAGTGGTACTGTGCAGTATATATATACAGAATAATACAGGTACTGAAGATTACACCCAGTATACAGGATAGGAGAAGTGGTACTGTGCAGTGTATATATACAGAATAATACAGACACTGAGGATTACACCCAGTATACAGGACAGGAGAAGTGGTACTGTGCAGTGTATATATACAGAATAATACAGGTACTGAGGATTACACCCAGTATACAGGACAGGAGAAATGGTACTGTGCAGTATATATATACAGAATAATACAGGTACTGAAGATTACACCCAGTATACAGGATAGGAGAAGTGGTACTGTGCAGTGTATATATACAGAATAATACAGATACTGAGGATTATACCCAGTATACAGGACAGGAGAAGTGGTACTGTGCAGTGTATATATACAGAATAATACAGATACTGAGGATTACACCCAGTATACAGGACAGGAGGAGTGGTACTGTGCAGTGTATATATACAGAATAATACAGATACTGAGGATTACACCCAGTATACAGGAGAAGTGGTACTGTGCAGTGTATATATACAGAATAATACAGATACTGAGGATTACACCCAGTATACAGGACAGGAGAAGTGGTACTGTGCAGTGTATATATATACAGAATAATACAGGTACTGAGGATTACACCCAGTATGCAGGACAGGACAAGTGGTACTGTGCAGTGTATATATACAGAATAATACAGATACTGAGGATTACACCCAGTATACAGGACAGGAGAAGTGGTACTGTGCAGTGTATATATACAGAATAATACAGACACTGAGGATTACACCCAGTATACAGGACAGGAGAAGTGGTACTGTGCAGTGTATATATACAGAATAATACAGGTACTGAGGATTACACCCAGTATACAGGACAGGAGAAGTGGTACTGTGCAGTGTATATACACAGAATAATACAGATACTGAGGATTACACCCAGTATACAGGACAGGAGGAGTGATACTGTGCAGTGTATATATACAGAATAATACAGGTACTGAGGATTACACCCAGTATACAGGACAGGAGAAGTGGTACTGTGCAGTGTATATATACAGAATAATACAGATACTGAGGATTACACCCAGTATACAGGACAGGAGGAGTGATACTGTGCAGTGTATATATACAGAATAATACAGGTACTGAGGATTACACCCAGTATACAGGACAGGAGAAGTGGCACTGTGCAGTGTATATATGCAGAATAATACAGGTACTGAGGATTACACCCAGTATACAGGACAGGAGAAGTGGTACTGTGCAGTGTATATATACAGAATAATACAGACACTGAGGATTACACCCAGTATACAGGACAGGAGAAGTGGTACTGTGCAGTGTATATATACAGAATAATACAGGTACTGAGGATTACACCCAGTATACAGGACAGGAGAAGTGGTACTGTGCAGTGTATATACACAGAATAATACAGATACTGAGGATTACATCCAGTATACAGGACAGGAGAAGTGGTACTGTGCAGTGTATATATACAGAATAACACAGATACTGAGGATTACACCCAGTATACAGGACAGGAGAAGTGGTACTGTGCAGTGTATATATACACAGAATAATACAGATACTGAGGATTACACCCAGTATACAGGACAGGAGAAGTGGCACTGTGCAGTGTATATATACAGAATAACACAGATACTGAGGATTACACCCAGTATACAGGACAGGAGAAGTGGTACTGTGCAGTGTATATATACACAGAATAATACAGATACTGAGGATTACACCCAGTATACAGGACAGGAGAAGTGGTACTGTGCAGTGTATATATACAGAATAACACAGATACTGAGGATTACACCCAGTATACAGGACAGGAGAAGTGGTACTGTGCAGTGTATATATACACAGAATAATACAGGTACTGAGGATTACACCCAGTATACAGGACAGGAGAAGTGGTACTGTGCAGTGTATATATACAGAATAATACAGACACTGAGGATTACACCCAGTATACAGGACAGGAGAAGTGGTACTGTGCAGTGTATATATACAGAATAATACAGGTACTGAGGATTACACCCAGTATACAGGACAGGAGAAGTGGTACTGTGCAGTGTATATATACAGAATAATACAGACACTGAGGATTACACCCAGTATACAGGACAGGAGGAGTGGTACTGTGCAGTGTATATATACAGAATAATACAGACACTGAGGATTACACCCAGTATACAGGACAGGAGAAGTGGTACTGTGCAGTGTATATATACAGAATAATACAGATACTGAGGATTACACCCAGTATACAGGACAGGAGAAGTGGTACTGTGCAGTGTATATATACAGAATAATACAGGTACTGAGGATTACACCCAGTATACAGGACAGGAGAAGTGGTACTGTGCAGTGTATATATACAGAATAATACAGACACTGAGGATTACACCCAGTATACAGGACAGGAGAAGTGGTACTGTGCAGTGTATATATACAGAATAATACAGACACTGAGGATTACACCCAGTAAACAGGACAGGAGAAGTGGTACTGTGCAGTGTATATATACACAGAATAATACAGATACTGAGGATTACACCCAGTATACAGGACAGGAGAAGTGGCACTGTGCAGTGTATATATACAGAATAATACAGACACTGAGGATTACACCCAGTAAACAGGACAGGAGAAGTGGTACTGTGCAGTGTATATATACACAGAATAATACAGATACTGAGGATTACACCCAGTATACAGGACAGGAGAAGTGGCACTGTGCAGTGTATATATACAGAATAATACAGACACTGAGGATTACACCCAGTATACAGGACAGGAGAAGTGGTACTGTGCAGTGTATATATACAGAATAATACAGACACTGAGGATTACACCCAGTATACAGGACAGGAGAAGTGGTACTGTGCAGTGTATATATACAGAATAATACAGGTACTGAGGATTACACCCAGTATACAGGACAGGAGAAGTGGTACTGTGCAGTGTATATATACACAGAATAATACAGATACTGAGGATTACACCCAGTATACAGGACAGGAGAAGTGGCACTGTGCAGTGTATATATACAGAATAATACAGACACTGAGGATTACACCCAGTAAACAGGACAGGAGAAGTGGTACTGTGCAGTGTATATATACAGAATAATACAGATACTGAGGATTACACCCAGTATACAGGACAGGAGAAGTGGTACTGTGCAGTGTATATTTACAGAATAATACAGATACTGAGGAGTACACCCAGTATACAGGACAGGAGAAGTGGTACTGTGCAGTGTATATATACAGAATAATACAGATACGGAGGATTACACCCAGTATACAGGACAGGAGAAGTGGTACTGTGCAGTCTATATATACAGAATAATACAGATACTGAGGATTACACCCAGTATACAGGACAGGAGAAGTGGTACTGTGCAGTGTATATATACAGAATAATACAGGTACTGAGGATTACACCCAGTATACAAGAAAGGAGAAGTGGTACTGTGCAGTGTATATATACAGAATAATACAGACACTGAGGATTACACCCAGTATACAGGACAGGAGAAGTGGTACTGTGCAGTGTATATATACAGAATAATACAGGTACTGAGGATTACACCCAGTATACAGGACAGGAGAAGTGGTACTGTGCAGTGTATTTATACAGAATAATACAGACACTGAGGATTACACCCAGTATACAGGACAGGAGAAGTGGTACTGTGCAGTGTATATATACAGAATAATACAGGTACTGAGGATTACACCCAGTATACAGGACAGGAGAAGTGGTACTGTGCAGTGTATATATACAGAATAATACAGGTACTGAGGATTACACCCAGTATACAGGACAGGAGAAGTGGTACTGTGCAGTGTATATATACAGAATAATACAGATACTGAGGATTACACCCAGTATACAGGACAGGAGAAGCGGTACTGTGCAGTGTATATATACAGAATAATACAGATACTGAGCATTACACCCAGAATACAGGACAGGAGAAGCGGTACTGTGCAGTGTATATATACAGAATAATACAGATACTGAGCATTACACCCAGAATACAGGACAGGAGAAGTGGTACTGTGCAGTGTATATATACAGAATAATACAGATACTGAGGATTACACCCAGTATACAGGACAGGAGAAGTGGTACTGTGCAGTGTATATATATACAGAATAATACTGATACTGAGGATTACACCCAGTATACAGGACAGGAGACGTGGTACTGTGCAGTATATATATACAGAATAATACAGGTACTGAAGATTACACCCAGTATACAGGATAGGAGAAGTGGTACTGTGCAGTGTATATATACAGAATAATACAGACACTGAGGATTACACCCAGTATACAGGACAGGAGAAGTGGTACTGTGCAGTGTATATATACAGAATAATACAGGTACTGAGGATTACACCCAGTATACAGGACAGGAGAAGTGGTACTGTGCAGTATATATATACAGAATAATACAGGTACTGAAGATTACACCCAGTATACAGGATAGGAGAAGTGGTACTGTGCAGTGTATATATACAGAATAATACAGACACTGAGGATTACACCCAGTATACAGGACAGGAGAAGTGGTACTGTGCAGTGTATATATACAGAATAATACAGGTACTGAGGATTACACCCAGTATACAGGACAGGAGAAATGGTACTGTGCAGTATATATATACAGAATAATACAGGTACTGAAGATTACACCCAGTATACAGGATAGGAGAAGAAGTGGTACTGTGCAGTGTATATATACAGAATAATACAGACACTGAGGATTACACCCAGTATACAGGACAGGAGAAGTGGTACTGTGCAGTGTATATATACAGAATAATACAGGTACTGAGGATTACACCCAGTATACAGGACAGGAGAAGTGGTACTGTGCAGTGTATATATACAGAATAATACAGATACTGAGGATTACACCCAGTATACAGGAGAAGTGGTACTGTGCAGTGTATATATACAGAATAATACAGATACTGAGGATTACACCCAGTATACAGGACAGGAGGAGTGGTACTGTGCAGTGTATATATATACAGAATAATACAGGTACTGAGGATTACACCCAGTATACAGGACAGGAGAAGTGGTACTGTGCAGTGTATATATACAGAATAATACAGATACTGAGGATTACACCCAGTATACAGGACAGGAGAAGTGGTACTGTGCAGTGTATATATACAGAATAATACAGACACTGAGGATTACACCCAGTATACAGGACAGGAGAAGTGGTACTGTGCAGTATATATATACAGAATAATACAGGTACTGAAGATTACACCCAGTATACAGGATAGGAGAAGTGGTACTGTGCAGTGTATATATACAGAATAATACAGATACTGAGGATTACACCCAGTATACAGGACAGGAGAAGTGGTACTGTGCAGTGTATATACACAGAATAATACCGACACTGAGGATTACACCCAGTATACAGGACAGGAGAAGTGGTACTGTGCAGTGTATATATACAGAATAATACAGGTACTGAGGATTACACCCAGTATACAGGACAGGAGAAATGGTACTGTGCAGTATATATATACAGAATAATACAGGTACTGAAGATTACACCCAGTATACAGGATAGGAGAAGAAGTGGTACTGTGCAGTGTATATATACAGAATAATACAGACACTGAGGATTACACCCAGTATACAGGACAGGAGAAGTGGTACTGTGCAGTGTATATATACAGAATAATACAGGTACTGAGGATTACACCCAGTATACAGGACAGGAGAAGTGGTACTGTGCAGTGTATATATACAGAATAATACAGATACTGAGGATTACACCCAGTATACAGGAGAAGTGGTACTGTGCAGTGTATATATACAGAATAATACAGATACTGAGGATTACACCCAGTATACAGGACAGGAGGAGTGGTACTGTGCAGTGTATATATATACAGAATAATACAGGTACTGAGGATTACACCCAGTATACAGGACAGGAGAAGTGGTACTGTGCAGTGTATATATACAGAATAATACAGATACTGAGGATTACACCCAGTATACAGGACAGGAGAAGTGGTACTGTGCAGTGTATATATACAGAATAATACAGACACTGAGGATTACACCCAGTATACAGGACAGGAGAAGTGGTACTGTGCAGTATATATATACAGAATAATACAGGTACTGAAGATTACACCCAGTATACAGGATAGGAGAAGTGGTACTGTGCAGTGTATATATACAGAATAATACAGATACTGAGGATTACACCCAGTATACAGGACAGGAGAAGTGGTACTGTGCAGTGTATATATACAGAATAATACAGGTACTGAGGATTACACCCAGTATACAGGACAGGAGAAGTGGTACTGTGCAGTGTATATATACAGAATAATACAGATACTGAGGATTATACCCAGTATACAGGACAGGAGAAGTGGTACTATGCAGTGTATATATACAGAATAATACAGATACTGAGGATTACACCCAGTATACAGGACAGGAGGAGTGGTACTGTGCAGTGTATATATACAGAATAATACAGATACTGAGGATTACACCCAGTATACAGGAGAAGTGGTACTGTGCAGTGTATATATACAGAATAATACAGATACTGAGGATTACACCCAGTATACAGGACAGGAGGAGTGGTACTGTGCAGTGTATATATATACAGAATAATACAGGTACTGAGGATTACACCCAGTATGCAGGACAGGACAAGTGGTACTGTGCAGTGTATATATACAGAATAATACAGATACTGAGGATTACACCCAGTATACAGGACAGGAGAAGTGGTACTGTGCAGTGTATATATACAGAATAATACAGACACTGAGGATTACACCCAGTATACAGGACAGGAGAAGTGGTACTGTGCAGTGTATATATACAGAATAATACAGGTACTGAGGATTACACCCAGTATACAGGACAGGAGAAGTGGTACTGTGCAGTGTATATACACAGAATAATACAGATACTGAGGATTACACCCAGTATACAGGACAGGAGAAGTGGCACTGTGCAGTGTCTATATACAGAATAATACAGATACTGAGGATTACACCCAGTATACAGGACAGGAGAAGTGGCACTGTGCAGTGTATATATACAGAATAATACAGATACTGAGGATTACACCCAGTATACAGGACAGGAGAAGTGGTACTGTGCAGTGTATATATACAGAATAATACAGATACTGAGGATTACACCCAGTATACAGGAGAAGTGGTACTGTGCAGTGTATATATACAGCATAATACAGACACTGAGGATTACACCCAGTATACAGGACAGGAGAAGTGGCACTGTGCAGTGTATATATACAGGATAATACAGGTACTGAGGATTACACCCAGTATACAGGACAGGAGAAGTGGTACTGTGCAGTGTATATATACAGGATAATACAGGTACTGAGGATTACACCCAGTATACAGGACAGGAGAAGTGGTACTGTGCAGTGTATATATACAGAATAATACAGGTACTGAGGATTACACCCAGTATACAGGACAGGAGAAGTGGTACTGTGCAGTGTATATATACAGAATAATACAGGTACTGAGGATTACACCCAGTATACAGGACAGGAGAAGTGGTACTGTGCAGTGTATATATACAGAATAATACAGATACTGAGGATTACACCCAGTATACAGGACAGGAGAAGTGGTACTGTGCAGTGTATATATACAGAATAATACAGGTACTGAGGATTACACCCAGTATACAGGACAGGAGAAGTGGTACTGTGCAGTGTATATATACAGAATAATACAGACACTGAGGATTACACCCAGTATACAGGACAGGAGGAGTGGTACTGTGCAGTGTATATATACAGAATAATACAGATACTGAGGATTACACCCAGTATACAGGACAGAAGAAGTGGTACTGTGCAGTGTATATATACAGAATAATACAGATACTGAGGATTACACCCAGTATACAGGACAGGAGAAGTGGTACTGTGCAGTGTATATATATACAGAATAATACTGATACTGAGGATTACACCCAGTATACAGGACAGGAGACGTGGTACTGTGCAGTATATATATACAGAATAATACAGGTACTGAAGATTACACCCAGTATACAGGATAGGAGAAGTGGTACTGTGCAGTGTATATATACAGAATAATACAGACACTGAGGATTACACCCAGTATACAGGACAGGAGAAGTGGTACTGTGCAGTGTATATATACAGAATAATACAGGTACTGAGGATTACACCCAGTATACAGGACAGGAGAAGTGGTACTGTGCAGTATATATATACAGAATAATACAGGTACTGAAGATTACACCCAGTATACAGGATAGGAGAAGTGGTACTGTGCAGTGTATATATACAGAATAATACAGACACTGAGGATTACACCCAGTATACAGGACAGGAGAAGTGGTACTGTGCAGTGTATATATACAGAATAATACAGGTACTGAGGATTACACCCAGTATACAGGACAGGAGAAATGGTACTGTGCAGTATATATATACAGAATAATACAGGTACTGAAGATTACACCCAGTATACAGGATAGGAGAAGTGGTACTGTGCAGTGTATATATACAGAATAATACAGATACTGAGGATTATACCCAGTATACAGGACAGGAGAAGTGGTACTGTGCAGTGTATATATACAGAATAATACAGATACTGAGGATTACACCCAGTATACAGGACAGGAGGAGTGGTACTGTGCAGTGTATATATACAGAATAATACAGATACTGAGGATTACACCCAGTATACAGGAGAAGTGGTACTGTGCAGTGTATATATACAGAATAATACAGATACTGAGGATTACACCCAGTATACAGGACAGGAGAAGTGGTACTGTGCAGTGTATATATATACAGAATAATACAGGTACTGAGGATTACACCCAGTATGCAGGACAGGACAAGTGGTACTGTGCAGTGTATATATACAGAATAATACAGATACTGAGGATTACACCCAGTATACAGGACAGGAGAAGTGGTACTGTGCAGTGTATATATACAGAATAATACAGACACTGAGGATTACACCCAGTATACAGGACAGGAGAAGTGGTACTGTGCAGTGTATATATACAGAATAATACAGGTACTGAGGATTACACCCAGTATACAGGACAGGAGAAGTGGTACTGTGCAGTGTATATACACAGAATAATACAGATACTGAGGATTACACCCAGTATACAGGACAGGAGGAGTGATACTGTGCAGTGTATATATACAGAATAATACAGGTACTGAGGATTACACCCAGTATACAGGACAGGAGAAGTGGTACTGTGCAGTGTATATATACAGAATAATACAGATACTGAGGATTACACCCAGTATACAGGACAGGAGGAGTGATACTGTGCAGTGTATATATACAGAATAATACAGGTACTGAGGATTACACCCAGTATACAGGACAGGAGAAGTGGCACTGTGCAGTGTATATATGCAGAATAATACAGGTACTGAGGATTACACCCAGTATACAGGACAGGAGAAGTGGTACTGTGCAGTGTATATATACAGAATAATACAGACACTGAGGATTACACCCAGTATACAGGACAGGAGAAGTGGTACTGTGCAGTGTATATATACAGAATAATACAGGTACTGAGGATTACACCCAGTATACAGGACAGGAGAAGTGGTACTGTGCAGTGTATATACACAGAATAATACAGATACTGAGGATTACATCCAGTATACAGGACAGGAGAAGTGGTACTGTGCAGTGTATATATACAGAATAACACAGATACTGAGGATTACACCCAGTATACAGGACAGGAGAAGTGGTACTGTGCAGTGTATATATACACAGAATAATACAGATACTGAGGATTACACCCAGTATACAGGACAGGAGAAGTGGCACTGTGCAGTGTATATATACAGAATAACACAGATACTGAGGATTACACCCAGTATACAGGACAGGAGAAGTGGTACTGTGCAGTGTATATATACACAGAATAATACAGATACTGAGGATTACACCCAGTATACAGGACAGGAGAAGTGGTACTGTGCAGTGTATATATACAGAATAACACAGATACTGAGGATTACACCCAGTATACAGGACAGGAGAAGTGGTACTGTGCAGTGTATATATACACAGAATAATACAGGTACTGAGGATTACACCCAGTATACAGGACAGGAGAAGTGGTACTGTGCAGTGTATATATACAGAATAATACAGACACTGAGGATTACACCCAGTATACAGGACAGGAGAAGTGGTACTGTGCAGTGTATATATACAGAATAATACAGGTACTGAGGATTACACCCAGTATACAGGACAGGAGAAGTGGTACTGTGCAGTGTATATATACAGAATAATACAGACACTGAGGATTACACCCAGTATACAGGACAGGAGGAGTGGTACTGTGCAGTGTATATATACAGAATAATACAGACACTGAGGATTACACCCAGTATACAGGACAGGAGAAGTGGTACTGTGCAGTGTATATATACAGAATAATACAGATACTGAGGATTACACCCAGTATACAGGACAGGAGAAGTGGTACTGTGCAGTGTATATATACAGAATAATACAGGTACTGAGGATTACACCCAGTATACAGGACAGGAGAAGTGGTACTGTGCAGTGTATATATACAGAATAATACAGACACTGAGGATTACACCCAGTATACAGGACAGGAGAAGTGGTACTGTGCAGTGTATATATACAGAATAATACAGACACTGAGGATTACACCCAGTAAACAGGACAGGAGAAGTGGTACTGTGCAGTGTATATATACACAGAATAATACAGATACTGAGGATTACACCCAGTATACAGGACAGGAGAAGTGGCACTGTGCAGTGTATATATACAGAATAATACAGACACTGAGGATTACACCCAGTAAACAGGACAGGAGAAGTGGTACTGTGCAGTGTATATATACACAGAATAATACAGATACTGAGGATTACACCCAGTATACAGGACAGGAGAAGTGGCACTGTGCAGTGTATATATACAGAATAATACAGACACTGAGGATTACACCCAGTATACAGGACAGGAGAAGTGGTACTGTGCAGTGTATATATACAGAATAATACAGACACTGAGGATTACACCCAGTATACAGGACAGGAGAAGTGGTACTGTGCAGTGTATATATACAGAATAATACAGGTACTGAGGATTACACCCAGTATACAGGACAGGAGAAGTGGTACTGTGCAGTGTATATATACACAGAATAATACAGATACTGAGGATTACACCCAGTATACAGGACAGGAGAAGTGGCACTGTGCAGTGTATATATACAGAATAATACAGACACTGAGGATTACACCCAGTAAACAGGACAGGAGAAGTGGTACTGTGCAGTGTATATATACAGAATAATACAGATACTGAGGATTACACCCAGTATACAGGACAGGAGAAGTGGTACTGTGCAGTGTATATTTACAGAATAATACAGATACTGAGGAGTACACCCAGTATACAGGACAGGAGAAGTGGTACTGTGCAGTGTATATATACAGAATAATACAGATACGGAGGATTACACCCAGTATACAGGACAGGAGAAGTGGTACTGTGCAGTCTATATATACAGAATAATACAGATACTGAGGATTACACCCAGTATACAGGACAGGAGAAGTGGTACTGTGCAGTGTATATATACAGAATAATACAGGTACTGAGGATTACACCCAGTATACAAGAAAGGAGAAGTGGTACTGTGCAGTGTATATATACAGAATAATACAGACACTGAGGATTACACCCAGTATACAGGACAGGAGAAGTGGTACTGTGCAGTGTATATATACAGAATAATACAGGTACTGAGGATTACACCCAGTATACAGGACAGGAGAAGTGGTACTGTGCAGTGTATTTATACAGAATAATACAGACACTGAGGATTACACCCAGTATACAGGACAGGAGAAGTGGTACTGTGCAGTGTATATATACAGAATAATACAGGTACTGAGGATTACACCCAGTATACAGGACAGGAGAAGTGGTACTGTGCAGTGTATATATACAGAATAATACAGGTACTGAGGATTACACCCAGTATACAGGACAGGAGAAGTGGTACTGTGCAGTGTATATATACAGAATAATACAGATACTGAGGATTACACCCAGTATACAGGACAGGAGAAGCGGTACTGTGCAGTGTATATATACAGAATAATACAGATACTGAGCATTACACCCAGAATACAGGACAGGAGAAGCGGTACTGTGCAGTGTATATATACAGAATAATACAGATACTGAGCATTACACCCAGAATACAGGACAGGAGAAGTGGTACTGTGCAGTGTATATATACAGAATAATACAGATACTGAGGGTTACACCCAGTATACAGGACAGGAGAAGTGGTACTGTGCAGTGTATATATACAGAATAATACAGATACTGAGGATTACACCCAGTATACAGGACAGGAGGAGTGGTACTGTGCAGTGTATATATACAGTATATTACAGATACTGAGGATTACACCCAGTATACAGGAGAGGAGCAGTGGTACTGTGCAGTGTATATATACAGAATAATACACATACTGAGCATTACACCCAGAATACAGGACAGGAGAAGTGGTACTGTGCAGTGTATATATACAGAATAATACAGATACTGAGGGTTACACCCAGTATACAGGACAGGAGAAGTGGTACTGTGCAGTGTATATATACAGAATAATACAGATACTGAGGATTACACCCAGTATACAGGACAGGAGAAGTGGTACTGTGCAGTGTATATATACAGAATAATACAGATACTGAGGATTACACCCAGTATACAGGACAGAAGAAGTGGTACTGTGCAGTGTATATATACAGAATAATACAGATACTGAGGATTACACCCAGTATACAGGACAGGAGAAGTGGTACTGTGCAGTGTATATATACAGAATAATACAGATACTGAGCATTACACCCAGTATACAGGACAGGAGAAGTGGTACTGTGCAGTGTATATATACAGAATAATACAAATACTGAGCATTACACCCAGTATACAGGACAGGAGAAGTGGTACTGTGCAGTGTATATATACAGAATAATACAGACACTGAGGATTATACCCAGTATACAGGACAGGAGAAGTGGTACTGTGCAGTGTATATATACAGAATAATACAGATACTGAGGATTACACCCAGAATACAGGACAGGAGGAGTGGTACTGTGCAGTGTATATATACAGAATAATACAGATACTGAGCATTACACCCAGTATACAGGACAGGAGAAGTGGTACTGTGCAGTGTATATATACAGAATAATACAGGTACTGAGGATTACACCCAGTATATAGGACAGGAGAAGTGGTACTGTGCAGTGTATATATACAGAATAATACACTGAGGATTACACCCAGTATACAGGACAGGAGAAGTGGTACTGTGCAGTGTATATATACAGAATAATACAGATACTGAGGATTACACCCAGTATACAGGACAGGAGAAGTGGTACTGTGCAGTGTATATATACAGAATAATACAGACACTGAGGATTACACCCAGTATACAGGACAGGAGAAGTGGTACTGTGCAGTGTATATATACAGTATAATACAGATACTGAGGATTACACCCAGTATACAGGACAGGAGAAGTGGTACTGTGCAGTGTATATACAGAATAATACAGGTACTGAGGATTACACCCAGTATACAGGACAGGAGGAGTGGTACTGTGCAGTATATATATACAGAATAATACAGATACTGAGGATTACACCCAGTATACAGGACAGGAGGAGTGGTACTGTGCAGTGTATATATACAGAATAATACAGATAGTGAGGATTACACCCAGTATACAGGACAGGAGAAGTGGTACTGTGCAGTGTATATATACAGAATAATACAGAGACTGAGGATTACACCCAGTATACAGGACAGGAGGAGTGGTACTGTGCAGTGTATATATACAGAATAATACAGGTACTGAGGATTACACCCAGTATACAGGAGAGAAGTGGTACTGTGCAGTGTATATATACAGAATAATACAGATACTGAGGATTACACCCAGTATACAGGACAGGAGGAGTGGTACTGTGCAGTGTATATATACAGAATAATACAGACACTGAGGATTACACCCAGTATACAGGACAGGAGAAGTGGTACTGTGCAGTGTATATATACAGAATAATACAGGTACTGAGGATTACACCCAGTATACAGGAGAGAAGTGGTACTGTGCAGTGTATATATACAGAATAATACAGATACTGAGGATTACACCCAGTATACAGGACAGGAGGAGTGGTACTGTGCAGTGTATATATACAGAATAATACAGACACTGAGGATTACACCCAGTATACAGGACAGGAGAAGTGGTACTGTGCAGTGTATATATACAGAATAATACAGATACTGAGGATTACACCCAGTATACAGGACAGGAGGAGTGGTACTGTGCAGTGTATATATACAGAATAATACAGATACTGAGGATTACACCCAGTATACAGGACAGGAGGAGTGGTACTGTGCAGTGTATATATACAGAATAATACAGACACTGAGGATTACACCCAGTATACAGGACAGGAGAAGTGGTACTGTGCAGTGTATATATACAGAATAATACAGATACTGAGGATTACACCCAGTATACAGGACAGGAGGAGTGGTACTGTGCAGTGTATATATACAGAATAATACAGATACTGAGGATTACACCCAGTATACAGGACAGGAGAAGTGGTACTGTGCTGTGTATATATACAGAATAATACAGATACTGATGATTACACCCAGTATACAGGACAGGAGAAGTGGTACTGTGCAGTGTATATATACAGAATAATACAGACACTGAGGATTACACCCAGTATACAGGACAGGAGAAGTGGTACTGTGCAGTGTATATATACAGAATAATACAGATACTGAGGATTACACCCAGTATACAGGACAGGAGAAGTGGTAATGTGCAGTGTATATATACAGAATAATACAGATACTGAGGATTACACCCAGTATACAGGACAGGAGACGTGGTACTGTGCAGTATATATATACAGAATAATACAGGTACTGAGGATTACACCCAGTACACAGGACAGGAGAAGTGGTACTGTGCAGTGTATATATACAGAATAATACAGACACTGAGGATTACACCCAGTATACAGGACAGGAGAAGTGGTACTGTGCAGTGTATATATACAGAATAATACACATACTGAGGATTACACCCAGTATACATGACTGATGGACTAGTGAATTGCGCTCCTGGTAATCTAATAAATAAGACACCACACACTGCGTGACATGGATTAAAATTTTGGCCACAGCAGCCCTTTATTTTAATAAGAAAAAACATCAATAAGAAAAAACAAGATTATCGGCCCAGAGATGTGGTTGTTATAAATCCCAGCCCCATATCCCCCTCCGCCGTGTACACCTAGCTCAAGGGGGAATCTGGGTATACCCCTTGATCATTTTCCTTGTGTCCACTGAGCTCCTCCCCAGGGACCCATATTCCACTGTCCACTGAGCTCCTCCCCAGGGACCCATATTCCACTGTCCGCTGAGCTCTGGCCCAGGGACCCCATTAAAAACATAATTCTGCAACCAACAAAGAGGGGGTTTAAACAACCACATCCCGCCGCCGCCAAATGCTGCTGTAACATACAATATTAAAATGTTAATACAATATTAATATGTTGATATGACATTGTCAATTTGGATACATTACTGATAACAATTGATACAATACGATACAATACTAATAATGTTGATAAAATACCGATGATGTTGAATACCAATAACATTGTTAGAATATTGACAGTGTTGCAAAGTCCTGATATTGATACATTTCCCTTTATTATAGGGAGGGTGGGTGGGACAACTGCTTGTTCAGTCTTTAAGTCCAGGACAAAGGAATGACACCTTAACATGGGACCTATTTCTTATATGGCCCCTGCCCCCATCTCTCCTCCTGCTCGCTCGCCCACCACCACATTCCTTAGGTAAAAACCCCCATCCCTTACTCCTTAACCCTTTCCTGGATCTATCACTGCCTCAGTCATGTACGTTACGTCTATCTGCCTTCACTCTGCTTGACTGATGGACTAGTGAATTGCGCTCCTGGTAATCTAATAAATAAGACACCACACACTGCGTGACATGGATTAAAATTTTGGCCACAGCAGCCCTTTATTTTAATAAGAAAAAACATCAATAAGAAAAAACAAGATTATCGGCCCAGAGATGTGGTTGTTATAAATCCCAGCCCCATATCCCCCTCCGCCGTGTACACCTAGCTCAAGGGGGAATCTGGGTATACCCCTTGATCATTTTCCTTGTGTCCGCTGAGCTCCTCCCCAGGGACCCATCTATTCCACTGTCCACTGAGCTCCTCCCCAGGGACCCATATTCCACTGTCCGCTGAGCTCTGGCCCAGGGACCCCATTAAAAACATAATTCTCCAACCAACAAAGAGGGGGTTTAAACAACCACATCCCGCCAAGACTCGCTCTTGTGACACCTTACAAGAGTGAGTTCCTCCACAACTTAATGGCTCGTTCTACTCCTTCTTGTATTCCCAACATCCATATATCAATGCCAATGTCATTAAGATGTACCTTATCATCTCTCCAAAAATGTTCCTTTGTATTTTCCAGCATCTGGTGACGTATGGCCACCCCTCCGTTTTCCAACACAAATTTTGTTATTTTTTTATTAACCTTTATCCTTGTATTATTGATGTGAGCCACTGATCGCGCTGTTCTCCACATTTGTCTAGCTACTATATCCGACCAGACCACCACTGTTTCTGGGTAAGACCTCCATAAATTCAACATATCGAGCTTTATGTTCCTAACTAAATGTCTTGATGTTCTTATTGCTAAATCATTACCACCTAAATGGATAAGTAAGACGTCCGGGGGGCGGTAGAACTCCACATGATACTGGATTTCTTTTAACAGCTGATGCCACTGCATTCCCCTCTTTCCTATCCATGTCACCCGTGCCAAGGAACTGGGCAACCCCAACTGTTTGCCATTAGGCCTGACTGCTGCACGTAAGGCCCCCCAAAAAACAAATGAATGTCCCATGATCCAAACCAGGCATTGCTGTTCAGCTAAAACAAAAAACAAAAACACAATTATCACACAATTGTCTAAATGAAGACACAACTACTATAAGATTACCACAATGTACACATATATATACATGTACGCCATTTATAATAAATGTAATCGAATGTAACTCTTAAATCTGCTCGATTCCCATCTCCCGATTTTTTTAACTATGTCAGGCCCTAAGCCCCATCTAGCAGCTTCTGTGGCTGCTCCTGTCCTAAATGAGTGTGAAGTGAATGCATTTGGAGACTCTCCCAATATTGTCAGGCATTTTTTAAGAACTGCTGTGAATTGAAATTGTGACAATGACTTACAATCCTCATGAATTAGTAATGAACCTTGGATATTTGGCCTTCTTGAGACATAGTTTCTAAAACAGATGACCGGGCAGGCCCTGGACCCGCTTAAAGGAAACAATGTGATCCATTTTCCTCTACCCTGTTGATCAGTTTTTGACTTTGCCAGAAAACATTCCAATCTGTCTGTGTACTGATGCACGTCCTCAGCTTGTAGACCCCCTCTGTCTGTGTACTGATGCACGTCCTCGGCTTGTAGACCCCCTCTGTCTGTGTACTGATGCACGTCCTCAGCTTGTAGACCCCCTCTGTCTGTGTACTGATGCACGTCCTCGGCTTGTAGACCCCCTCTGTCTGTGTACTGATGCACGTCCTCGTCTTGTAGACCCCCACTTCTGGTGGAGCTACTCGCCACCAACTCGCTGATTCTAAAAGCTCCAAAAAAAAGGCCAGTGTGAATGCACAACTAAAGAGTAACACTTCAAAGGGACTGCTCCAGACTCGGCCTCGTACACTCAGTATCTGCTGCAATAACTGGAAAGAAATCGGACGCCGTTTATCTCTGGTCTTCTTACAACTTTTCCTGTAACCCTTTAGGGCCTGCTTAACTAAAAAATGCTTTGTGTAATCAGTGAAGTCGAGCAACTTAAACCAAAAAGCTAATCCAGACATTTTACTATCAATACTGGACAATGAAGTACCATCCACAAAGGCCCTGCTAATGTAAAATAACAACAAGGAAACATTGTCATGTAACCTGGCATCATGTCCCACTAGAGCACACAAGTCTTCCCATTCCCTCCACGCTGACTGGTACCTCTGCCCTGTGCTTACACCCACAGACCGTTCTATCAGAGCGTATGCAGTGTCACTGGCAGTGACCACAGAAAATCCGGACACTTCTTGCCTTGTACCTCTGCCATCGGGGCTAACGAACGGAATCTGTCCCACTGAAAACGAGACAGAGCATCAGCCACAGAATTGCACACACCGGGGACATGCACAGCTGTAATCTGACAATGTGACTTTAAACAGCGCAGCACTAGATGACGCAGCAACGTAACAGCAGGCAGGGAAGACGCTGATTGTTTGTTGATGACTTCTACAACTCCCAAGTTATCACAATGAAATCTCACTTTTCGGTTTTGGAAAATATTGTACCAAATTTCACAAGCAACCACTATGGGGAACAATTCAAGGAGTACTAAGTTTCGTGTTAACCCATTGTTTCTCCAACTCTCTGGCCACCTATCTGCACACCGCTGTCCCGAACAATATGCACCAAAACCAGTTGACCCCGCTGCATCAGTGTGGATGTCTAGATCAAAATTTGAAACCGGTGGTCTGATCCACAATGACCTCCCATTAAACTCTATTAAGAACTGTTCCCATACCGCCAGATCGTCCTTTAATGTTCTAGCCAGCCGCACAAAGTGATGTGGAAAGGTTATGCCTGAGGTAGCTGCAGCTAGGCGCCTACAAAAAACTCTACCCATTGGAATAATGCGACACGCAAAGTTCATTTTCCCTAACAGCGATTGTAGATCCTTTAATCTGATCTTACGGTGAGATCTAGCTTCTCTGACTGCCTCCAGCAGATCACTGACCTTGTCATCCGGTAATCTGCACTCCATTGCTTCACTGTCAATCAAAATTCCTAAAAACTTGATAAGTGTAGACGGGCCTTCTGTTTTATCTGATGCTAACGGTACTCCGAAACACTTAAAAACCGACTGAATCGCTGCCAATAATGAAGCACAAACAAATGACTTTGGTGGACCAATACATAGGAAATCATCTAGATAATGCAGGACAGAACGCACGCCGGCTTCCTTCTTTACTACCCACTCCAAAAATGTGCTAAATGATTCAAACAAGGAGCATGAGATGGAGCAGCCCATGGGTAAACACAAGTCTACATAAAACCTTCCCTGCCACTGACAACCCCAGAGATGGAAGCTTTCTGGATGGACTGGTAAGAGTCTAAAGGCAGCTTCAATGTCTGTTTTTGCCATTAAAGCTCCTCTGCCGTACTTCTGAACCCATGCAATCGCTGTATCAAATGAAGTATACGAGACTGTGCAAAGTTCCTGATCGATTCCATCATTAACTGAGCTTCCATGAGGGAAGGACAGATGATGGATCAGCCTAAACTTATTGGGTTCCTTCTTTGGGACCACCCCCAATGGAGAGACCCTTAAGTTTTCTATTGGCATTTTGGGGAATGGGCCTGCCATGCGGCCCAGGTCAATTTCTTTGTTTAGTTTTGTGGAGACAATGTGAGAATATGTATAAGCTGAAGCAAGGTTACGAGAACAGGTTAATGGGCCTGAAGTAGATGGGATCTTAAAACCTTCTGAGAAACCCTCCCCCAGCAATTGTGCTGCTTTTCTATCTGGGTACCTGCTTAGATAGCCCACCATCTCCCCGAGTCTAATTGGGGTTTCCCCCTTTTTGGTTAATCTCTGCTGTTGGGGTTTTATTTCGTGTAAAGCATTTTGATAGGCTATGGTTTCCACTACAGAAGGTGCATTCATGTTTGTACCTGCATGTGTTTCCGAATCTGCACTGGCTATCATTGAACTGCCAGCAGCAACCTTTTCTGTTTGCTGCCGACAATCCGATTGCTGATGATCTGCCGACATAGCCCTGAAAGGGCTGATTAACCCCACGTGGCGCTGTCATGAGACGCATCCATAAACTAATATCTTTGTGATCCCAACGAATCCCTTGGCGACCAGCCTTTCGTTGGCGAAACTGCTCATCATAGCGCAGCCATGCTAAACCTCCATACGCACGGTGCGCCTCCCCGATAGAATTCATGTAACAAAATAAGGCAGAGCAATGTTCAGGAGTTTTTTGGCCTATTACACTTGCTAATATGGCAAAGGCATGGAACCAATTGCTAAATGTTTGGGGGATGAGACAATACCGTCTTTCTTGTTCCTCTCTTTTCCTCTCATCAAACCTTACTCTATCCAAGTTATATTTTTCTAAGGGCAATAATGAAAATATTTCCACATATTCGTCGGCCCAAATCTTCTCCCTAACCTCCTGTTTCAAATGAATTCCTAGAGGACCCTCAAAACATACATATAATTCTCCTTTTGCTGCATCAGATAATGGAACCCCTTGTGAAATTACTGCGTCCTCCTGTGTCTCTGGATCAGCACACGACTGACTTACCACCTCCGATGTCCGGCGACCATTCCCGCACCATGCAGCAATAGGAGAAGAAGTTATGGGTAAGCTAGACTGACTCAAAGCCTCCTTAACCCCAAACACTAATTGCTGTACTACTGAATTAAGATCCCATCCTACATTGCCGGGAACTGTACCCCAAACTGCGCCCACTGGATTCATTACAGGTGTTGTTACACTAGATATACGACAAGAAAAAGTGTTCTCACCAATACCTGGCTGCGTCCTAGGTTGACCAGCCGTCCGTGACGTATTAGTTATAGTCTCTACAGCCCCTTCATTATTGAAGTGCTGCGTGCTGCTGCCCTCTAGTGGGGAGTCGTTATCTGTGTCATAGTCATTGTCTGGAATCTCTTCTGAGTCTTGTAGCTGTAGATTTCTTGCCGGACTCATATCCTGAGCCGGCCGAAGAAGTCTTTGTCTGGTTAAAGTACTTTTGCGCAGTTGTCTTTTTGGATTCCTACCACTCCTCGTGTAATGAGAACCCGGATCCGGAAATGTTGTGTGTCCTAAGCCCATCCCCCCGTGTTGGTTTATTTCCTGGGGTGAGGCCGTATGATGTCCTCTAGAATGATGCAAAGTTTGTTGAGGAAGTTCTAAGGATCCATGGTGGGCTGTCGTCACGTCAGTTGTAGCTTGTGTGGCTGCTTCTCTGGCTGGCACCTCAGTAGAGCTGGACTTTCTCCTTGCACTTCTTGGTGTCTCTCTGGTTAGATGGTCGGGCTCTTTTCTCTGTCCTTTGTTATTCTTGTACTGTAGTTTCCTTCCTGGTTTGTAAAATGGATCAGAGGCCGTGCTACGCTTTGCTCTTTTCCTAGAGGTAACGGAAGGACTTATGATCCTACTGTGAGTCCTATTGGCCATTTCAGAAGTTAGTCTCTCAGGAGGTCTGGATCTTCTTAGAGTTTGATGTTCAGAAAGTTCAGAAGGGACAGATGCTGTATCCCGGGCACTCTTCAGCAATTCGTCTAGCTGGGCCTGAATCCATTCGGGCCTACATGTCAAAGCCGCGGCCTGAACGCTCTTCAGCAAGGCATCCATACTGCTGGTTCAGTCTTTGAGTCCAGGACAAAGGAATGACACCTTAACATGGGACCTATTTCTTATATGGCCCCTGCCCCCATCTCTCCTCCTGCTCGCTCGCCCACCACCACATTCCTTAGGTAAAAACCCCCATCCCTTACTCCTTAACCCTTTCCTGGATCTATCACTGCCTCAGTCATGTACGTTACGTCTATCTGCCTTCACTCTGCTGGACAGGAGAAGTGGTAATGTGCAGTGTATATATACAGAATAATACAGATACTGAGGATTACACCCAGTATACAGGACAGGAGAAGTGGTACTGTGCAGTGTATATATACAGCATAATACAGACACTGAGGATTACACCCAGTATACAGAACAGGAGAAGTGGTACTGTGCAGTGTATATATACAGAATAATACAGATACTGAGGATTACACCCAGTATACAGGACAGGAGAAGTGGTACTGTGCAGTGTGTATATACAGAATAATACAGATACTGAGGATTACACCCAGTATACAGGACAGGAGAAGTGGTACTGTGCAGTGTATATATACAGAATAATACAGATACTGAGGATTACACCCAGTATACAGGACAGGAGAAGTGGTACTGTGCAGTGTATATATACAGAATAATACAGACACTGAGGATTACACCCAGTATACAGGACAGGAGAAGTGGTAATGTGCAGTGTATATATACAGAATAATACAGATACTGAGGATTACACCCAGTATACAGGACAGGAGAAGTGGTACTGTGCAGCGTATATATACAGAATAATACAGGTACTGAGGATTACACCCAGTATACAGGACAGGAGGAGTGGTACTGTGCAGTGTATATATACAGAATAATACAGATACTGAGGATTACACCCAGTATACAGGACAGGAGAAGCGGTACTGTGCAGTGTATATATACAGAATAATACAGGTACTGAGGATTACACCCAGTATACAGGACAGGAGAAGTGGTAATGTGCAGTGTATATATACAGAATAATACAGATACTGAGGATTACACCCAGTATACAGGACAGGAGAAGTGGTACTGTGCAGCGTATATATACAGAATAATACAGGTACTGAGGATTACACCCAGTATACAGGACAGGAGGAGTGGTACTGTGCAGTGTATATATACAGAATAATACAGATACTGAGGATTACACCCAGTATACAGGACAGGAGGAGTGGTACTGTGCAGCGTATATATACAGAATAATACAGGTACTGAGGATTACACCCAGTATACAGGACAGGAGGAGTGGTACTGTGCAGTGTATATATACAGAATAATACAGATACTGAGGATTACACCCAGTATACAGGACAGGAGAAGTGGTACTGTGCAGTGTATATACACAGAATAATACAGATACTGAGGATTACACCCAGTATACAGGACAGGAGAAGTGGTACTGTGCAGTGTATATATACAGAATAATACAGATACTGAGGATTACACCCAGTATACAGGACAGGAGAAGTGGTACTGTGCAGTGTATATATATAGAATAATACAGATACTGAGGATTACACCCAGTATACAGGACAGGAGGAGTGGTACTGTGCAGTATATACAGTATATACAGGATAAACGGCCGGTCACCCCAGTAGATGAAGAGGATCTGGGTTCCGGTAATGCCTGTGACATATGAGAATGAGGCGATGTCCGGCTCTTTACGTCCTTGGTATAAAATGAATTTTGTTAATCAGATGAATAGGTCCCTATTTCTCGCTGTGATCAGATAATGATATTATATTCTCACTGATCTGATGCAAAGATGAAGTAAGCTGAGTAAGGGGAATACGCGAGCGTGGGCACAATGTGGCACCAGTCATACATTGATCCTGTGGAGGGGATAGAGTCAGACACGAGGTGCGGGGTCTTATTGCTGCTGTTGGGTGCGCTGCACTTTACTGATCCACTTCTCCTGATATTTCAGTTTTCGGGATTTGTCTCCCCCTCGTTTACAGATTATTTTATCCAGAGCGATAACCGTTATCTCACGTTTCCTTCATGACCCTGGAGCAGGCGGTGCGAGGCCACGGACGGCGTCTGGTCGTTTTCTGGGCGTCGTGCCTGTCCTCAGATGCTTCTTGTGAGGGGCGAGTGGTGCGGCCCACGTCTTGTATTCTGCACTGGTTACATACAATGGTGTAGAGACATTACCACTTCCACAATTAATGACGGGCTCTGTACTGTCACCTGCTGTGTGAACAGTGACATGAAGGCGCCGCTCCTGACCACGACGGGCACAATCCACAGCGGCTCTGGATCGTGCTGTAAATATGAGTTCCATTCTATAGAGATGCAGTTGTGTGAATGCAGCAGGCGTCCATGTGATAGGGTCGTGTACAGACTGCGCTGTGCGGCCGCAGGCTCCGGACACCGTTATATTCACCTACGAGGATGTGCACTTCGCTCAGGATCCTGCAGCCACACATCGCACTCTGTACACGGACACGTCTGTACACGGACACGTCTGTACACGGACACGTCTGTACACGGACATCTGTACACGGACATCTGTACACGGACACGTCTGTACACGGACATCTGTACACGGACACGTCTGTACACGGACACAACTGTACACGGACACGTCTGTACACGGACACAACTGTACACGGACACGTCTGTACACGGACATCTGTACACGGACACGTCTGTACACGGACACGTCTGTACACGGACACGTCTGTACACGGACACGTCTGTATACGGACATCTGTACACGGACACGTCTGTACACGGACACAACTGTACACAAACACGTCTGTACACGGATATCTGTACACGGACACGTCTGTACACGGACACGTCTGTACACGGACATCTGTACACGGACACGTCTGTACACGGACACAACTGTACACGGACATCTGTACACGGACACGTCTGTACACGGACACATCTGTACACGGACACGTCTGTACACGGACACGTCTGTACACGGACACGTCTGTACACGGACACGTCTGTACACGGACATCTGTACACGAACACATCTGTACACGGACATCTGTACACGGACACGTCTGTACACGGACATCTGTACACGGACACGTCAGTACACGGACACGTCTGTACACGAACACGTCTGTACACGAACACGTCTGTACACGAACACGTCTGTACACGGACATCTGTACACGAACACGTCTGTACACGAACACGTCTGTACACGGACACGTCTGTACACGGACACGTCTGTACACGAACACGTCTGTACACGGACGTCTGTACACGAACACATCTGTACACGAACACGTCTGTACACGAACACGTCTGTACACGGACACGTCTGTACACGGACACGTCTGTACACGAACACGTCTGTACACGAACACGTCTGTACACGAACACGTCTGTACACGGACACGTCTGTACACGGACACGTCTGTACACGGACACGTCTGTACACGGACACAACTGTACACGAACACGTCTGTACACGGATATCTGTACACGGACACGTCTGTACACGGATATCTGTACACGGACACGTCTGTACACGGATATCTGTACACGGACACGTCTGTACACGGATATCTGTACACGGACACATCTGTACACGGACACGTCTGTACACGGACACGTCTGTACACGGACACGTCTGTACACGGACACGTCTGTACACGGACATCTGTACACGAACACATCTGTACACGGACATCTGTACACGGACACGTCTGTACACGGACATCTGTACACGGACACGTCAGTACACGGACACGTCTGTACACGAACACGTCTGTACACGAACACGTCTGTACACGAACACGTCTGTACACGGACATCTGTACACGAACACGTCTGTACACGAACACATCTGTACACGAACACGTCTGTACACGGACACGTCTGTACACGGACACGTCTGTACACGGACACGTCTGTACACGAACACGTCTGTACACGAACACGTCTGTACACGGACACGTCTGTACACGGACACGTCTGTACACGAACACGTCTGTACACGAACACGTCTGTACACGAACACGTCTGTACACGGACACGTCTGTACACGGACACAACTGTACACGAACACGTCTGTACACGGATATCTGTACACGGACACATCTGTACACGGATATCTGTACACGGACACGTCTGTACACGGATATCTGTACACGGACACGTCTGTACACGGATATCTGTACACGGACACGTCTGTACACGGATATCTGTACACGGACACGTCTGTACACGGACACGTCTGTACACGGACACGTCTGTACACGGACACATCTGTACACGGACACATCTGTACACGGACACATCTGTACACGGACATCTGTACACGGACACATCTGTACACGGACACATCTGTACACGGACATCTGTACACAGACACATCTGTACACGGACACATCTGTACACGGACATCTGTACACGGTGAGTGGTGACTTATTGTCCGGGGCATTGGTGCCCTCCATATCAGTGACTTATTGTCCGGGGCATTGGTTCCCTCCATATCGGTGACTTATTGTCCGGGGCATTGGTTGCCTCCATATCGGTGACTTATTGTCCGGGGCATTGGTTCCCTCCATATCGGTGACTTACTGTCCGGGGCATTGGTGCCCTCCATATCGGTGACTTATTGTCCGGGGCATTGGTGCCCTCCATATCGGTGACATTGTCCGGGGCATTGGTGCCCTCCATATCGGTGACTTATTGTCCGGGGCATTGGTGCCCTCCATATCGGTGACTTATTGTCCGGGGCATTGGCTCCCTCCATATCGGTGACTTATTGTCCGGGGCATTGGTGCCCTCCATATCGGTGACTTATTGTCCGGGGCATTGGCTCCCTCCATATCGGTGTCTTATTGTCCGGGGCATTGGTTGCCTCCATATCGGTGACTTATTGTCCGGGGCATTGGTGCCCTCCATATCGGTGACTTATTGTCCGGGGCATTGGTGCCCTCCATATCGGTGACTTATTGTCCGGGGCATTGGCTCCCTCCATATCGGTGACATTGTCCGGGGCATTGGTGCCCTCCATATCAGTGACTTATTGTCCGGGGCATTGGTGCCCTCCATATCGGTGACTTATTGTCCGGGGCATTGGTGCCCTCCATATCGGTGACATTGTCCGGGGCATTGGTGCCCTCCATATCGGTGACTTATTGTCCGGGGCATTGGTGCCCTCCATATCGGTGACTTATTGTCCGGGGCATTGGCTCCCTCCATATCGGTGACTTATTGTCCGGGGCATTGGTGCCCTCCATATCGGTGACTTATTGTCCGGGGCATTGGCTCCCTCCATATCGGTGTCTTATTGTCCGGGGCATTGGTTGCCTCCATATCGGTGACTTATTGTCCGGGGCATTGGTGCCCTCCATATCGGTGACTTATTGTCCGGGGCATTGGTGCCCTCCATATCGGTGACTTATTGTCCGGGGCATTGGCTCCCTCCATATCGGTGACATTGTCCGGGGCATTGGTGCCCTCCATATCAGTGACTTATTGTCCGGGGCATTGGTGCCCTCCATATCGGTGACTTATTGTCCGGGGCATTGGCTCCCTCCATATCGGTGACTTATTGTCCGGGGCATTGGCTCCCTCCATATCGGTGACTTATTGTCCGGGGCATTGGTGCCCTCCATATCGGTGACTTATTGTCCGGGGCATTGGCTCCCTCCATATCGGTGACATTGTCCGGGGCATTGGTGCCCTCCATATCAGTGACTTATTGTCCGGGGCATTGGTGCCCTCCATATCGGTGACTTATTGTCCGGGGCATTGGTGCCGCTCTGCTGTTCGCTCCCTGCCCCCGTTCTCCTGGTGGACGGGGTCCAGGTCTATTCGCAGGCTGTCCATACTGGCGCTGGCCCCGGGCTCCTCGTGCTTCGCAGGTGCTGGGATCTGTGGGACACGAGGGAATCACGACTGGTAAACAGATTATAAATAGCTGAGAGTGCGGAGGACATCAGCGCCCGGTGCCGGGAGGGGACCGCGATCCCGGAGAGCCCTGTGAGTGAAGATCCAGTATGGGAGCAGGGAGGGGTCAGAATATATTCGGGCAAAGATCAGTCACCGAGAGGCGCCAACCATGTGCAATGTGCAGCTCCGGCCGCCTGTGCTGTGCTAATCAGGAGGCACCAACCATGTGCAATGTGCAGCTCCGGCCGCCTGTGCTGTGCTAATCAGGAGGAGCCAACCATGTGCAATGTGCAGCTCCGGCCGCCTGTGCTGTGCTAATCAGGAGGAGCCAACCATGTGCAATGTGCAGCTCCGGCCGCCTGTGCTGTGCTAATCAGGAGGAGCCAACCATGTGCAATGTGCAGCTCCGGCCGCCTGTGCTGTGCTAATCAGGAGGAGCCAACCATGTGCAATGTGCAGCTCCGGCCGCCTGTGCTGTGCTAATCAGGAGACACCAACCATGTGCAATGTGCAGCTCCGGCCGCCTGTGCTGTGCTAATCAGGAGACACCAACCATGTGCAATGTGCAGCTCCGGCCGCCTGTGCTGTGCTAATCAGGAGGAGCCAACCATGTGCAATGCGCAGCTCCGGCCGCCTGTGCTGTGCTAATCAGGAGGAGCCAACCATGTGCAATGTGCAGCTCCGGCCGCCTGTGCTGTGCTAATAAGGTGGAGCCAACCATGTGCAATGTGCAGCTCCAGCCGCCTGTGCTGTGCTAATCAGGAGGCACCAACCATGTGCAATGCGCAGCTCCGGCCGCCTGTGCTGTGCTAATCAGGAGGAGCCAACCATGTGCAATGTGCAGCTCCGGCCGCCTGTGCTGTGCTAATCAGGTGGAGCCAACCATGTGCAATGTGCAGCTCCGGCCGCCTGTGCTGTGCTAATCAGGAGGAGCCAACCATGTGCAATGCGCAGCTCCGGCCGCCTGTGCTGTGCTAATCAGGAGGCGCCAACCATGTGCAATGTGCAGCTCCGGCCGCCTGTGCTGTGCTAATCAGGAGACACCAACCATGTGCAATGTGCAGCTCCGGCCGCCTGTGCTGTGCTAATCAGGAGACACCAACCATGAGCAATGTGCAGCTCCGGCCGCCTGTGCTGTGCTAATCAGGAGGCGCCAACCATGTGCAATGTGCAGCTCCGGCCGCCTGTGCTGTGCTAATCAGGAGGAGCCAACCATGTGCAATGTGCAGCTCCGGCCGCCTGTGCTGTGCTAATCAGGAGGAGCCAACCATGTGCAATGTGCAGCTCCGGCCGCCTGTGCTGTGCTAATCAGGAGGAGCCAACCATGTACAATGTGCAGCTCCGGCCGCCTGTGCTGTGCTAATCAGGAGGAGCCAACCATGTGCAATGCACAGCTCCGGCCGCCTGTGCTGTGCTAATCAGGAGGCACCAACCATGTGCAATGTGCAGCTCCGGCCGCCTGTGCAGTGCTAATCAGGAGGAGCCAACCATGTGCAATGCACAGCTCCGGCCGCCTGTGCTGTGCTAATCAGGAGGCACCAACCATGTGCAATGTGCAGCTCCGGCCGCCTGTGCTGTGCTAATCAGGAGGCACCAACCATGTGCAATGTGCAGCTCCGGCCGCCTGTGCTGTGCTAATCAGGAGGAGCCAACCATGTGCAATGCGCAGCTCCGGCCGCCTGTGCTGTGCTAATCAGGAGGAGCCAACCATGTGCAATGCGCAGCTCCGGCCGCCTGTGCTGTGCTAATCAGGAGGAGCCAACCATGTGCAATGTGCAGCTCCGGCCGCCTGTGCTGTGCTAATCAGGAGGCGCCAACCATGTGCAATGTGCAGCTCCGGCCACCTGTGCTGTGCTAATCAGGAGGAGCCAACCATGTACAATGTGCAGCTCCGGCCGCCTGTGCTGTGCTAATCAGGAGGAGCCAACCATGTGCAATGTGCAGCTCCGGCCGCCTGTGCTGTGCTAATCAGGAGGAGCCAACCATGTGCAATGCACAGCTCCGGCCGCCTGTGCTGTGCTAATCAGGAGGAGCCAACCATGTGCAATGTGCAGCTCCGGCCGCCTGTGCTGTGCTAATCAGGAGGCGCCAACCATGTGCAATGTGCAGCTCCGGCCACCTGTGCTGTGCTAATCAGGAGGAGCCAACCATGTACAATGTGCAGCTCCGGCCGCCTGTGCTGTGCTAATCAGGAGGAGCCAACCATGTGCAATGTGCAGCTCCGGCCGCCTGTGCTGTGCTAATCAGGAGGAGCCAACCATGTACAATGTGCAGCTTCGGCCGCCTGTGCTGTGCTAATCAGGAGGCGCCAACCATGTGCAATGTGCAGCTCCGGCCGCCTGTGCTGTGCTAATCAGGAGGAGCCAACCATGTACAATGTGCAGCTCCGGCCGCCTGTGCTGTGCTAATCAGGAGGAGCCAACCATGTACAATGTGCAGCTCCGGCCACCTGTGCTGTGCTAATCAGGAGGAGCCAACCATGTGCAATGCACAGCTCCGGCCGCCTGTGCTGTGCTAATCAGGAGACACCAACCATGTGCAATGCACAGCTCCGGCCGCCTGTGCTGTGCTAATCAGGAGGCGCCAACCATGTGCAATGTGCAGCTCCGGCCGCCTGTGCTGTGCTAATCAGGAGGCACCAACCATGTGCAATGTGCAGCTCCGGCCGCCTGTGCTGTGCTAATCAGGTGGAGCCAACCATGTGCAATGCGCAGCTCCGGCCACCTGTGCTGTGCTAATCAGGAGGAGCCAACCATGTGCAATGCACAGCTCCGGCCGCCTGTGCTGTGCTAATCAGGAGACACCAACCATGTGCAATGCACAGCTCCGGCCGCCTGTGCTGTGCTAATCAGGAGGCGCCAACCATGTGCAATGTGCAGCTCCGGCCGCCTGTGCTGTGCTAATCAGGAGGCACCAACCATGTGCAATGCGCAGCTCCAGCCGCCTTTGCTGTGCTAATCAGGAGGAGCCAACCATGTGCAATGCGCAGCTCCAGCCGCCTTTGCTGTGCTAATCAGGAGGAGCCAACCATGTGCAATGTGCAGCTCCGGCCGCCTGTGCTGTGCTAATCAGGAGGAGCCAACCATGTGCAATGCACAGCTCCGGCCGCCTGTGCTGTGCTAATCAGGAGGAGCCAACCATGTACAATGTGCAGCTCCGGCCGCCTGTGCTGTGCTAATCAGGAGGAGCCAACCATGTGCAATGCACAGCTCCGGCCGCCTGTGCTGTGCTAATCAGGAGGCACCAACCATGTGCAATGTGCAGCTCCGGCCGCCTGTGCAGTGCTAATCAGGAGGAGCCAACCATGTGCAATGCACAGCTCCGGCCGCCTGTGCTGTGCTAATCAGGAGGCACCAACCATGTGCAATGTGCAGCTCCGGCCGCCTGTGCTGTGCTAATCAGGAGGCACCAACCATGTGCAATGTGCAGCTCCGGCCGCCTGTGCTGTGCTAATCAGGAGGAGCCAACCATGTGCAATGCGCAGCTCCGGCCGCCTGTGCTGTGCTAATCAGGAGGAGCCAACCATGTGCAATGCGCAGCTCCGGCCGCCTGTGCTGTGCTAATCAGGAGGAGCCAACCATGTGCAATGTGCAGCTCCGGCCGCCTGTGCTGTGCTAATCAGGAGGCGCCAACCATGTGCAATGTGCAGCTCCGGCCACCTGTGCTGTGCTAATCAGGAGGAGCCAACCATGTACAATGTGCAGCTCCGGCCGCCTGTGCTGTGCTAATCAGGAGGAGCCAACCATGTGCAATGTGCAGCTCCGGCCGCCTGTGCTGTGCTAATCAGGAGGAGCCAACCATGTGCAATGCACAGCTCCGGCCGCCTGTGCTGTGCTAATCAGGAGACACCAACCATGTGCAATGCACAGCTCCGGCCGCCTGTGCTGTGCTAATCAGGAGGCGCCAACCATGTGCAATGTGCAGCTCCGGCCGCCTGTGCTGTGCTAATCAGGAGGCACCAACCATGTGCAATGTGCAGCTCCGGCCGCCTGTGCTGTGCTAATCAGGTGGAGCCAACCATGTGCAATGCGCAGCTCCGGCCACCTGTGCTGTGCTAATCAGGAGGAGCCAACCATGTGCAATGCACAGCTCCGGCCGCCTGTGCTGTGCTAATCAGGAGACACCAACCATGTGCAATGCACAGCTCCGGCCGCCTGTGCTGTGCTAATCAGGAGGCGCCAACCATGTGCAATGTGCAGCTCCGGCCGCCTGTGCTGTGCTAATCAGGAGGCACCAACCATGTGCAATGCGCAGCTCCAGCCGCCTTTGCTGTGCTAATCAGGAGGAGCCAACCATGTGCAATGCGCAGCTCCAGCCGCCTTTGCTGTGCTAATCAGGAGACGCCAACCATGTGCAATGTGCAGCTCCGGCCGCCTGTGCTGTGCTAATCAGGAGGCGCCAACCATGTGCAATGTGCAGCTCCGGCCGCCTGTGCTGTGCTAATCAGGAGGCACCAACCATGTGCAATGCGCAGCTCCAGCCGCCTTTGCTGTGCTAATCAGGAGGATCCAACCATGTGCAATGCGCAGCTCCGGCCGCCTGTGCTGTGCTAATCAGGAGGAGCCAACCATGTGCAATGTGCAGCTCCGGCCGCCTGTGCTGTGCTAATCAGGAGGAGCCAACCATGTGCAATGCACAGCTCCGGCCGCCTGTGCTGTGCTAATCAGGAGGAGCCAACCATGTACAATGCGCAGCTCCGGCCGCCTGTGCTGTGCTAATCAGGAGGAGCCAACCATGTGCAATGCACAGCTCCGGCCGCCTGTGCTGTGCTAATCAGGAGGAGCCAACCATGTACAATGTGCAGCTCCGGCCGCCTGTGCTGTGCTAATCAGGAGGAGCCAACCATGTGCAATGCACAGCTCCGGCCGCCTGTGCTGTGCTAATCAGGAGGAGCCAACCATGTGCAATGTGCAGCTCCGGCCGCCTGTGCTGTGCTAATCAGGAGACACCAACCATGTGCAATGTGCAGCTCTGGCCGCCTGTGCTGTGCTAATCAGGAGGAGCCAACCATGTGCAATGCACAGCTCCGGCCGCCTGTGCTGTGCTAATCAGGAGGAGCCAACCATGTGCAATGTGCAGCTCCGGCCGCCTGTGCTGTGCTAATCAGGAGGAGCCAACCATGTACAATGTGCAGCTCCGGCCGCCTGTGCTGTGCTAATCAGGAGGCGCCAACCATGTGCAATGTGCAGCTCCGGCCGCCTGTGCTGTGCTAATCAGGAGGAGCCAACCATGTACAATGTGCAGCTCCGGCCACCTGTGCTGTGCTAATCAGGAGGCGCCAACCATGTGCAATGTGCAGCTCCGGCCGCCTGTGCTGTGCTAATCAGGAGGAGCCAACCATGTACAATGTGCAGCTCCGGCCGCCTGTGCTGTGCTAATCAGGAGGAGCCAACCATGTACAATGCACAGCTCCGGCCGCCTGTGCTGTGCTAATCAGGAGGAGCCAACCATGTGCAATGTGCAGCTCCGGCCGCCTGTGCTGTGCTAATCAGGAGGAGCCAACCATGTGCAATGTGCAGCTCCGGCCGCCTGTGCTGTGCTAATCAGGAGGAGCCAACCATGTGCAATGCGCAGCTCCGGCCGCCTGTGCTGTGCTAATCAGGAGGAGCCAACCATGTGCAATGCGCAGCTCCGGCCGCCTGTGCTGTGCTAATCAGGAGGAGCCAACCATGTGCAATGCGCAGCTCCGGCCGCCTGTGCTGTGCTAATCAGGAGGAGCCAACCATGTGCAATGTGCAGCTCCAGCCGCCTGTGCTGTGCTAATCAGGAGGAGCCAACCATGTGCAATGCGCAGCTCCGGCCGCCTGTGCTGTGCTAATCAGGAGGAGCCAACCATGTGCAATGTGCAGCTCCGGCCGCCTGTGCTGTGCTAATCAGGAGGAGCCAACCATGTGCAATGTGCAGCTCCGGCCGCCTGTGCTGTGCTAATCAGGAGGAGCCAACCATGTGCAATGCACAGCTCCAGCCGCCTGTGCTGTGCTAATCAGGAGGAGCCAACCATGTACAATGTGCAGCTCCGGCCGCCTGTGCTGTGCTAATCAGGAGGAGCCAACCATGTACAAGGTGCAGCTCCGGCCGCCTGTGCTGTGCTAATCAGGAGGAGCCAACCATGTGCAATGCACAGCTCCGGCCGCCTGTGCTGTGCTAATCAGGAGGAGCCAACCATGTGCAATGTGCAGCTCCGGCCGCCTGTGCTGTGCTAATCAGGAGGAGCCAACCATGTGCAATGTGCAGCTCCGGCCGCCTGTGCTGTGCTAATCAGGAGGAGCCAACCATGTGCAATGTGCAGCTCCAGCCGCCTGTGCTGTGCTAATCAGGAGGCGCCAACCATGTGCAATGTGCAGCTCCGGCCGCCTGTGCTGTGCTAATCAGGAGGAGCCAACCATGTGCAATGTGCAGCTCCAGCCGCCTGTGCTGTGCTAATCAGGAGGCACCAACCATGTGCAATGTGCAGCTCCGGCCGCCTGTGCTGTGCTAATCAGGAGGAGCCAACCATGTGCAATGTGCAGCTCCAGCCGCCTGTGCTGTGCTAATCAGGAGGAGCCAACCATGTGCAATGTGCAGCTCCGGCCGCCTGTGCTGTGCTAATCAGGAGGAGCCAACCATGTGCAATGTGCAGCTCCGGCCGCCTGTGCTGTGCTAATCAGGAGGAGCCAACCATGTGCAATGCACAGCTCCGGCCGCCTGTGCTGTGCTAATCAGGAGGAGCCAACCATGTGCAATGTGCAGCTCCGGCCGCCTGTGCTGTGCTAATCAGGAGGAGCCAACCATGTGCAATGCGCAGCTCCGGCCGCCTGTGCAGTGCTAATCAGGAGGCACCAACCATGTGCAATGCGCAGCTCCGGCCGCCTGTGCTGTGCTAATCAGGAGGAGCCAACCATGTACAATGTGCAGCTCCGGCCGCCTGTGCTGTGCTAATCAGGAGACACCAACCATGTGCAATGTGCAGCTCCGGCCGCCTGTGCTGTGCTAATCAGGAGGAGCCAACCATGTGCAATGCACAGCTCCGGCCGCCTGTGCTGTGCTAATCAGGAGGAGCCAACCATGTGCAATGTGCAGCTCCGGCCGCCTGTGCTGTGCTAATCAGGAGACACCAACCATGTGCAATGTGCAGCTCCGGCCGCCTGTGCTGTGCTAATCAGGAGGAGCCAACCATGTACAATGTGCAGCTCCGGCCGCCTGTGCTGTGCTAATCAGGAGGAGCCAACCATGTGCAATGTGCAGCTCCGGCCGCCTGTGCTGTGCTAATCAGGAGACACCAACCATGTGCAATGTGCAGCTCCGGCCGCCTGTGCTGTGCTAATCAGGAGGAGCCAACCATGTGCAATGTGCAGCTCCGGCCGCCTGTGCTGTGCTAATCAGGAGGCACCAACCATGTGCAATGTGCAGCTCCAGCCGCCTGTGCTGTGCTAATCAGGAGGCGCCAACCATGTGCAATGTGCAGCTCCAGCCGCCTGTGCTGTGCTAATCAGGAGGAGCCAACCATGTGCAATGTGCAGCTCCGGCCGCCTGTGCTGTGCTAATCAGGAGACACCAACCATGTGCAATGTGCAGCTCCGGCCGCCTGTGCTGTGCTAATTAGGAGGCACCAACCATGTGCAATGTGCAGCTCAGGCCGCCTGTGCTGTGCTAATCAGGAGGAGCCAACCATGTGCAATGTGCAGCTCCGGCCGCCTGTGCTGTGCTAATAAGGTGGAGCCAACCATGTGCAATGTGCAGCTCCAGCCGCCTGTGCTGTGCTAATCAGGAGACGCCAACCATGTGCAATGTGCAGCTCCGGCCGCCTGTGCTGTGCTAATCAGGAGGCGCCAACCATGTACAATGCGCAGCTCCGGCCGCCTGTGCTGTGCTAATCAGGAGGCACCAACCATGTGCAATGTGCAGCTCCAGCCGCCTGTGCTGTGCTAATCAGGAGGAGCCAACCATGTGCCATGCGCAGCTCCGGCCGCCTGTGCTGTGCTAATCAGGAGACACCAACCATGTGCAATGTGCAGCTCCAGCCGCCTGTGCTGTGCTAATCAGGAGGAGCCAACCATGTGCCATGCGCAGCTCCGGCCGCCTGTGCTGTGCTAATCAGGAGACACCAACCATGTGCAATGTGCAGCTCCGGCCGCCTTTGCTGTGCTAATCAGGTGGAGCCAACCATGTGCAATGCGCAGCTCCGGCCTCCTGTGCTGTGCTAATCAGGTGGAGCCAACCATGTGCAATGTGCAGCTCCGGCCGCCTGTGCTGTGCTAATCAGGAGGAGCCAACCATGTGCAATGCACAGCTCCGGCCGCCTGTGCTGTGCTAATCAGGAGGAGCCAACCATGTACAATGTGCAGCTCCAGCCGCCTGTGCTGTGATAATCAGGAGGCACCAACCATGTGCAATGTGCAGCTCCGGCCGCCTGTGCTGTGCTAATCAGGAGGAGCCAACCATGTGCAATGCGCAGCTCCGGCCGCCTGTGCTGTGCTAATCAGGTGGAGCCAACCATGTGCAATGTGCAGCTCCGGCCGCCTGTGCTGTGCTAATCAGGAGGCACCAACCATGTGCAATGTGCAGCTCCAGCCGCCTGTGCTGTGCTAATCAGGAGGAGCCAACCATGTGCCATGCGCAGCTCCGGCCGCCTGTGCTGTGCTAATCAGGAGACACCAACCATGTGCAATGTGCAGCTCCGGCCGCCTGTGCTGTGCTAATCAGGTGGAGCCAACCATGTGCAATGCGCAGCTCCGGCCTCCTGTGCTGTGCTAATCAGGTGGAGCCAACCATGTGCAATGCGCAGCTCCGGCCGCCTGTGCTGTGCTAATCAGGAAGCGCCAACCATGAGCAATGTGCAGCTCCGGCCGCCTGTGCTGTGCTAATCAGGAGGAGCCAACCATGTGCAATGCGCAGCTCCGGCCGCCTGTGCTGTGCTAATCAGGTGGAGCCAACCATGTGCAATGCGCAGCTCCGGCCGCCTGTGCTGTGCTAATCAGGAAGCGCCAACCATGAGCAATGTGCAGCTCCGGCCGCCTGTGCTGTGCTAATCAGGAGGAGCCAACCATGTACAATGCACAGCTCCGGCCGCCTGTGCTGTGCTAATCAGGAGACACCAACCATGTGCAATGTGCAGCTCCGGCCGCCTGTGCTGTGTTAATCAGGAGACGCCAACCATGTGCAATGCGCAGCTCCGGCCGCCTGTGCTGTGCTAATCAGGAGACACCAACCATGTGCAATGTGCAGCTCCGGCCGCCTTTGCTGTGCTAATCAGGTGGAGCCAACCATGTGCAATGCGCAGCTCCGGCCTCCTGTGCTGTGCTAATCAGGTGGAGCCAACCATGTGCAATGTGCAGCTCCGGCCGCCTGTGCTGTGCTAATCAGGAGGAGCCAACCATGTGCAATGCACAGCTCCGGCCGCCTGTGCTGTGCTAATCAGGAGGAGCCAACCATGTACAATGTGCAGCTCCAGCCGCCTGTGCTGTGATAATCAGGAGGCACCAACCATGTGCAATGTGCAGCTCCGGCCGCCTGTGCTGTGCTAATCAGGAGGAGCCAACCATGTGCAATGCGCAGCTCCGGCCGCCTGTGCTGTGCTAATCAGGAGGAGCCAACCATGTGCAATGTGCAGCTCCGGCCGCCTGTGCTGTGCTAATCAGGAGACACCAACCATGTGCAATGTGCAGCTCCGGCCGCCTGTGCTGTGCTAATCAGGAGGCGCCAACCATGTACAATGCGCAGCTCCGGCTGCCTGTGCTGTGCTAATCAGGTGGAGCCAACCATGTGCAATGTGCAGCTCCGGCCGCCTGTGCTGTGCTAATCAGGAGGAGCCAACCATGTGCCATGCGCAGCTCCGGCCGCCTGTGCTGTGCTAATCAGGAGACACCAACCATGTGCAATGTGCAGCTCCGGCCGCCTGTGCTGTGCTAATCAGGTGGAGCCAACCATGTGCAATGCGCAGCTCCGGCCTCCTGTGCTGTGCTAATCAGGTGGAGCCAACCATGTGCAATGCGCAGCTCCGGCCGCCTGTGCTGTGCTAATCAGGAAGCGCCAACCATGAGCAATGTGCAGCTCCGGCCGCCTGTGCTGTGCTAATCAGGTGGAGCCAACCATGTGCAATGCGCAGCTCCGGCCGCCTGTGCTGTGCTAATCAGGAGACACCAACCATGTGCAATGTGCAGCTCCGGCCGCCTGTGCTGTGCTAATCAGGAGACGCCAACCATGTGCAATGCGCAGCTCCGGCCGCCTGTGCTGTGCTAATCAGGAGACACCAACCATGTGCAATGTGCAGCTCCGGCCGCCTGTGCTGTGCTAATCAGGAGGCACCAACCATGTGCAATGTGCAGCTCCGGCCGCCTGTGCTGTGCTAATCAGGAGGAGCCAACCATGTGCAATGTGCAGCTCCGGCCGCCTGTGCTGTGCTAATCAGGAGACGCCAACCATGTGCAATGCGCAGCTCCGGCCGCCTGTGCTGTGCTAATCAGGAGACACCAACCATGTGCAATGTGCAGCTCCGGCCGCCTGTGCTGTGCTAATCAGGAGACACCAACCATGTGCAATGTGCAGCTCCGGCCGCCTGTGCTGTGCTAATCAGGAGGCGCCAACCATGTACAATGCGCAGCTCCGGCTGCCTGTGCTGTGCTAATCAGGTGGAGCCAACCATGTGCAATGTGCAGCTCCGGCCGCCTGTGCTGTGCTAATCAGGAGGCACCAACCATGTGCAATGTGCAGCTCCAGCCGCCTGTGCTGTGCTAATCAGGAGGAGCCAACCATGTGCCATGCGCAGCTCCGGCCGCCTGTGCTGTGCTAATCAGGAGACACCAACCATGTGCAATGTGCAGCTCCGGCCGCCTGTGCTGTGCTAATCAGGTGGAGCCAACCATGTGCAATGCGCAGCTCCGGCCTCCTGTGCTGTGCTAATCAGGTGGAGCCAACCATGTGCAATGCGCAGCTCCGGCCGCCTGTGCTGTGCTAATCAGGAAGCGCCAACCATGAGCAATGTGCAGCTCCGGCCGCCTGTGCTGTGCTAATCAGGAGGAGCCAACCATGTGCAATGCGCAGCTCCGGCCGCCTGTGCTGTGCTAATCAGGAGACACCAACCATGTGCAATGCGCAGCTCCGGCCGCCTGTGCTGTGCTAATCAGGAGACACCAACCATGTGCAATGTGCAGCTCCGGCCGCCTGTGCTGTGCTAATCAGGTGGAGCCAACCATGTGCAATGCACAGCTCCGGCCGCCTGTGCTGTGCTAATCAGGAGACACCAACCATGTGCAATGTGCAGCTCCGGCCGCCTGTGCTGTGCTAATCAGGAGACACCAACCATGTGCAATGTGCAGCTCCGGCCGCCTGTGCTGTGCTAATCAGGAGGAGCCAACCATGTGCAATGTGCAGCTCCGGCCGCCTGTGCTGTGCTAATCAGGAGGAGCCAACCATGTGCAATGTGCAGCTCCGGCCGCCTGTGCTGTGCTAATCAGGAGACACCAACCATGTGCAATGTGCAGCTCCGGCCGCCTGTGCTGTGCTAATCAGGAGGAGCCAACCATGTGCAATGTGCAGCTCCGGCCGCCTGTGCTGTGCTAATCAGGAGGAGCCAACCATGTGCAATGCACAGCTCCGGCCGCCTGTGCTGTGCTAATCAGGAGGAGCCAACCATGTGCAATGTGCAGCTCCGGCCGCCTGTGCTGTGCTAATCAGGAGACACCAACCATGTGCAATGTGCAGCTCCGGCCGCCTGTGCTGTGCTAATCAGGAGGCACCAACCATGTGCAATGTGCAGCTCCGGCCGCCTGTGCTGTGCTAATCAGGAGGAGCCAACCATGTGCAATGTGCAGCTCCGGCCGCCTGTGCTGTGCTAATCAGGAGGCACCAACCATGTGCAATGTGCAGCTACGGCCGCCTGTGCTGTGCTAATCAGGAGACACCAACCATGTGCAATGTGCAGCTCCGGCCGCCTGTGCTGTGCTAATCAGGAGGCACCAACCATGTGCAATGTGCAGCTCCGGCCGCCTGTGCTGTGCTAATCAGGAGGAGCCAACCATGTGCAATGTGCAGCTCCGGCCGCCTGTGCTGTGCTAATCAGGAGGCACCAACCATGTGCAATGTGCAGCTCCGGCCGCCTGTGCTGTGCTAATCAGGAGGAGCCAACCATGTGCAATGCGCAGCTCCGGCCGCCTGTGCTGTGCTAATCAGGAGGCACCAACCATGTGCAATGTGCAGCTCCGGCCGCCTGTGCTGTGCTAATCAGGAGGAGCCAACCATGTGCAATGTGCAGCTCCGGCCGCCTGTGCTGTGCTAATCAGGAGGAGCCAACCATGTGCAATGTGCAGCTCCGGCCGCCTGTGCTGTGCTGAGGCTACACGTCAGAGGGCCGCACCTCCTGTTAGTTCTGCGCCCGCTGGCGTCGTCCATGTGGCAGCGCATCGGTTTCCAGTGGAGGCTGCGGCCGGATCCTCGCCTCCGTGTGTTGCGGTCTGAGCACAGCCGCGGAGGACGAGTTTGGGTCAGGAAATCTGCGGTGAAGTGTGAATCCGGCCAAGAGAAAGCAACTACAGCCTCGTGGAGGGAGGACGCAGAATATCCCCAGAGGAAGGAAACAGTCACAGGAGAGCCCCGCACCTTCACCGCACCCACAGACGTGTCAGTAAGGCCTCGTGCACCCACAGACGTGTCAGTAAGGCCTCGTGCACCCACAGACGTGTCAGTAAGGCCTCGTGCACCCACAGACGTGTCAGTAAGGCCTCGTGCACACCTCTATGTCAGTAAGGCCTCGTGCACACCTCTATGTCAGTAAGGCCTCGTGCACACCTCTATGTCAGTAAGGCCTCGTGCACACCTCTATGTCAGTAAGGCCTCGTGCACACCTCTATGTCAGTAAGGCCTCGTGCACACCTATGTCAGTAAGGCCTCGTGCACACCTCTATGTCAGTAAGGCCTCGTGCACACCTATGTCAGTAAGGCCTCGTGCACACCTATGTCAGTAAGGCCTCATGCACACCTATGTCAGTAAAGCCTCGTGCACACCTATGTCAGTAAGGCCTCGTGCACACCTCTATGTCAGTAAGGCCTCGTGCACACCTCTATGTCAGTAAGGCCTCGTGCACACCTCTATGTCAGTAAGGCCTCCTGCACACCTCCATGTCAGTAAGGCCTCGTGCACACCTCCATGTCAGTAAGGCCTCGTGCACACCTCTATGTCAGTAAGGCCTCGTGCACACCTCCATGTCAGTAAGGCCTCGTGCACACCTCCATGTCAGTAAGGCCTCCTGCACACCTCCATGTCAGTAAGGCCTCGTGCACACCTCCATGTCAGTAAGGCCTCGTGCACACCTCTATGTCAGTAAGGCCTCGTGCACACCTCCATGTCAGTAAGGCCTCGTGCACACCTCCATGTCAGTAAGGCCTCGTGCACACCTCCATGTCAGTAAGGCCTCGTGCACACCTCCATGTCAGTAAGGCCTCGTGCACACCTCTATGTCAGTAAGGCCTCCTGCACACCTCCATGTCAGTAAGGCCTCGTGCACACCTCCATGTCAGTAAGGCCTCGTGCACACCTCTATGTCAGTAAGGCCTCGTGCACACCTCCATGTGACAGATCCACAGGTGCCCATTATAGTCTATGCTGCTGCTCACATATCTGGTCTCTTTCCAGCAGCACAGATGACACCGGATGATGTAAGTCTATGGGTCGGTGAAAAACACGGGCAGCACGCGGAGGGCAGTACGCGGAGGGCAGCACGCGGAGGGCAGCACGCGGAGGGCAGCACGCGGAGGGCAGCACGCGGAGGGCAGCACGCGGAGGGCAGCACGCGGAGGGCAGCACACAGAGGGAGCAGCGGCACTGACCGCCCCGTAGGAAATGTCACTGCGGCATTACAGTCAGTGCAGGACGACGGCCGGTGTCTCCTATGATGAAGCGCAGTGAAACGTCTGTGCTCCCTGCGTGCTCCCTGCGTGCTCTCTGCGTGCTCTCTGCGTGCTCCCTGCCTGCTCCCTGCCTGCTCCCTGCCTGCTCTCTGCCTGCTCTCTGCCTGCTCCCTGCGTGCTCCCTGCGTGCTCCCTGCGTGCTCCCTGCGTGCTCTCTGCGTGCTCCCTGCGTGCTCTCTGCGTGCTCTCTGCGTGCTCTCTGCGTGCTCCCTGCCTGCTCCCTGCCTGCTCCCTGCCTGCTCTCTGCCTGCTCCCTGCCTGCTCTCTGCCTGCTCTCTGCCTGCTCCCTGCGTGCTCCCTGCGTGCTCCCTGCGTGCTCTCTGCCTGCTCCCTGCCTGCTCTCTGCCTGCTCCCTGCCTGCTCCCTGCCTGCTCCCTGCCTGCTCCCTGCGTGCTCCCTGCCTGCTCCCTGCCTGCTCCCTGCCTGCTCTCTGCCTGCTCCCTGCCTGCTCTCTGCCTGCTCCCTGCCTGCTCCCTGCCTGCTCTCTGCCTGCTCCCTGCCTGCTCCCTGCCTGCTCTCTGCGTGCTCCCTGCCTGCTCCCTGCGTGCTCTCTGCCTGCTCCCTGCCTGCTCCCTGCCTGCTCTCTGCCTGCTCCCTGCCTGCTCCCTGCCTGCTCTCTGCCTGCTCCCTGCCTGCTCCCTGCGTGCTCTCTGCGTGCTCCCTGCCTGCTCCCTGCGTGCTCCCTGCGTCTCCGGCACTGTAATGCTGCAGTAACCGTTGCTATGGGACGGGAGCGCACTGTGTTATTTTCTGCTTGCACGTGGGACTCTGTTGCACCCCATTAGCTGCACGCCGCCGTCCTCAGGTGAAAGCGCGGTAATACGCCTGACGCGGCTGTAGGTGCTGAATGCTACTGACCATGTGACGATATATACGGTGTGCGCTCTACACGTGCAACATTGCAGAGAAGAAGGACGGCGTCCATATACTGATCCACCGGTGCAAGCCACAAACCACTCATGGGAAAAATGGACATGGGGACTGTGCACCAGTGACCCGCAGGCCGTGCACCAGTGACACAAGGGCCATACACCGGTGACCCGCAGACCATAAACCGGTGACCCGCAGGCCATACACCGGTGACCCGCAGACCATAAACCAGTGACCCGCAGACCATAAACCAGTGACCCGCAGGCTGTACACCAGTGACCCGCAGGACGTACACCAGTGGCCCGCAGGCCGTACACCAGTGACCCGCAGGCCGTACACCAGTGACCCGCAGGCCGTACACCAGTGACCCGCAGGCCGTACACCAGTGACCCGCAGGCCGTACACCAGTGGCCCGCAGGCCGTACACCAGTGGCCCGCAGGCCGTACACCAGTGACCCGCAGGCCGTACACCAGTGACCCGCAGGCCGTACACCAGTGACCCGCAGGCCGTACACCAGTGACCCGCAGACCATAAACCAGTGACCCGCAGGCCGTACACCAGTGGCCCGCAGGCCGTACACCAGTGGCCCGCAGGCCGTACACCAGTGACCCGCAGGCCGTACACCAGTGACCCGCAGGCCGTACACCAGTGACCCGCAGGCCGTACACCAGTGACCCGCAGGCCGTACACCAGTGACCCGCAGGCCGTACACCAGTGACCCGCCGGCCGTACACCAGTGACCCGCAGGCCGTACACCAGTGACCCGCAGGCCGTACACCAGTGACCCGCAGACCGTACACCAGTGACCCGCAGGCCGTGCACCAGTGACCCGCAGACCGTGCACCAGTGACCCGCAGGCCGTACACCAGTGACCCGCAGGCCGTACACCAGTGACCCGCAGGCCGTACACCAGTGACCCGCAGGCCGTACACCAGTGACCCGCAGGCCGTACACCAGTGACCCGCAGGCCGTGCACCAGTGACCCGCAGGCCGTGCACCAGTGACCCGCAGACCGTGCACCAGTGACCCGCAGGCCGTACACCAGTGACCCGCAGGCCGTACACCAGTGACCCGCAGGCCGTACACCAGTGACCCGCAGGCCGTACACCAGTGACCCGCAGGCCGTACACCAGTGACCCGCAGGCCGTGCACCAGTGACCCGCAGACCGTGCACCAGTGACCCGCAGGCCGTACACCAGTGACCCGCAGGCCGTACACCAGTGGCCCGCAGGCCGTACACCAGTGGCCCGCAGGCCGTACACCAGTGGCCCGCAGGCCGTACACCAGTGGCCCGCAGGCCGTACACCAGTGGCCCGCAGGCCGTACACCAGTGGCCCGCAGGCCGTACACCAGTGGCCCGCAGGCCGTACACCAGTGGCCCGCAGGCCGTACACCAGTGGCCCGCAGGCCGTACACCAGTGGCCCGCAGGCCGTACACCAGTGGCCCGCAGGCCGTACACCAGTGGCCCGCAGGTCCTATACTGGTTGCATCTTTTATACTGATGTGCGAATGAGGCCTAGCAGGGATCTGGGCTGAAGCCTCCGCAGTCCTGAGGCGCCATCTGCTGGTGAGAAGTCACCGCTGCACCCAGCTGTGATTGGGGGCACCAGATGTCTACAATATGTGGAAATGTCAACGCCGCGGTGCAGAAACCTGGAGGATCCGTACAATGGGGGGACATGGGGGGGGGGGGGGACACACACACACACAGGTGGGAGGACACACAGGGGGGAGGACACGGGGGAGGACACACGGGGGGGGAGGACACGGGGGGACACATACACACAGCCCGTGTGATATGTGCGGGGACTGGTGGGCTCTCATAGACTCTGCTGGAGGTGACGGCGGAGGGTTAGGCCGGCTTCTCACTTGCGGGTTTCTCGCAGTAGAGTAATGTGAAACAATCTCGCACTGGAATCGGACGCACGTCAGTGAATGATTCACTCTCAGCTGCCATTTTTTTTCTCAGTCCAAAATCGGACCTCAGCTGCTGCTGGTTTTTTGGGAGTTTCTCGCACCATTTGTCCCAATGATTTCCTATGGAAGCGGATTAAAAGTAGCATCACACGCGCGACACACACACGCGCCAGCGGTCACATCTGCGAGTGCGGCAGGAACTATGCTCATTAAATATTCAACAGATGAATGTGACATCACATTCCCAAAGGTAAATTAACTGACACATGTAATAGCTTTTATCTAATTAAGATGTTGCATGAAACTAGCGTCGCAATCGCGACACACACACGACACACACGCGACACACACGTGACACACACGCGACACACACGCGACACACACGCGACACACACGCGACACACACGCGACACACACGCGACACACACGCGACGCACACGCGACGCACACGCGAGCAAAAAGCATTGCACTCGCACCTAACATGAACTAAAATCAGTCGAGTTTTTTTCAGCCCAGTCAGACCAATTTTACTCACATAGATGTGTTTCCAGCCTAAAGAAGTGTGAAAGAGGCCTCAGGCTGGAAACACTTCTGTGCGAGTAAAATCGGTCTGACTGGGCTGAAAAAAACTCGACTGATTTTAGTTCATGTTAGGTGCGAGTGCAATGCTTTTTGCTCGCGTGTGTGTCGCGCGTGTGTGTCGCGCGTGTGTGTCGCGCGTGTGTGTCGCGCGTGTGTGTCGCGCGTGTGTGTCGCGCGTGTGTGTCGCGCGTGTGTGTCGCGCGTGTGTGTCGCGCGTGTGTGTCGCGCGTGTGTGTCGCGCGTGTGTGTCGCGCGTGTGTGTCGCGCGTGTGTGTCGCGCGTGTGTGTCGCGTGTGCGATGCTTGTTTCATGCAACATCTTAATTAGATAAAAGCTATTACATCTGTCAGTTAATTTACCTATGGGAATGTGAGGTCACATTCATCTGTTGAATATTTAATGAGTGAAGTTCCTGCCGCACTCGCAGATGTGACCGCTGGCGTGTGTGTGTCGCGCGTGTGTCGTGTGTGATGCTACTTTTAATCCCCATCCATAGGAAATCATTGGGACAAATGGTGCGAGAAACTCACAAAAAACCAGCAGCAGCTGAGGTCCGATTTTGGACTGAGAAAAAAAATGGCAGCTGAGAGTGGAATCATTCACTAACGTGCGTCCGATTCCAGTGCGAGATTGTTTCACATTACTCTACTGCGAGAAACCCGCAAGTGAGAAGCAGCCCTTATTAGCATAAGACCATGCAGACCCCGCAGCATAAGACCATGCAGACCCCGCAGCATAAGACCATGCAGACCCCGCAGCATAAGACCATGCAGACCCCGCAGCATAAGACCATGCAGACCCCGCAGCATAAGACCATGCAGACCCCGCAGCAGAAGCCCCCGTGTGACCGCGCCTAAGAATCAGAGGATTTCTGCAGTAATCACAGGCAAACTGCAGCCGCCCTGAGATGACCCCGCGGGGGCCATAAAGTCTGACCACAGCCCCCCCCCCCCTTACCACTCTACACATACAGGGGCCCCCCTCACCACTCTACACATACATGGGCCCCCCTCACCACTCTACACATACATGGGCCCCCCTCACCACTCTACACATACAGGGCCCCCCCTCACCGCTCTACACATACAGGGCCCCCCCTCACCACTCTACACATACAGGGGCCCCCCTCACCACTCTACACATACAGGGCCCCCCTCACCGCTCTACACATACAGGGCCCCCCCTCACCACTCTACACATACAGGGCCCCCCTCACCGCTCTACACATACAGGGCCCCCCCTCACCACTCTACACATACAGGGCCCCCCTCACCGCTCTACACATACAGGGCCCCCCCTCACCACTCTACACATACAGGGCCCCCCCTCACCACTCTACACATACAGGGGCCCCCCTCACCACTCTACACATACAGGGCCCCCCTCACCGCTCTACACATACAGGGCCCCCCCCTCACCACTCTACACATACAGGGGCCCCCCTCACCACTCTACACATACAGGGGCCCCCCTCACCACTCTACACATACAGGGCCCCCCCTCACCGCTCTACACATACAGGGCCCCCCCTCACCACTCTACACATACAGGGGCCCCCCTCACCACTCTACACATACAGGGCCCCCCTCACCGCTCTACACATACAGGGCCCCCCCTCACCACTCTACACATACAGGGGCCCCCCTCACCACTCTACACATACAGGGCCCCCCTCACCACTCTACACATACAGGGGCCCCCCTCACCACTCTGCACATACAGGGGCCCCCCCTCACCACTCTACACATACAGGGCCCCCCCCTCACCACTCTACACATACAGGGCCCCCCTCACCACTCTGCACATACAGGGGCCCCCCCCTCACCGCTCTGCACATACAGGGGCCCCCCTCACCGCTCTGCACATACAGGGGCCCCCCTCACCGCTCTGCACATACAGGGGCCCCCCTCACCACTCTACACATACAGGGGCCCCCCTCACCACTCTACACATACAGGGGCCCCCCTCACCACTCTACACATACAGGGGCCCCCCTCACCACTCTACACATACAGGGCCCCCCTCACCACTCTACACATACAGGGGCCCCCCTCACCACTCTACACATACAGGGCCCCCCTCACCACTCTACACATACAGGGCCCCCCTCACCGCTCTGCACATACAGGGGCCCCCCTCACCACTCTACACATACAGGGCCCCCCTCACCGCTCTGCACATACAGGGGCCCCGCTCTCCAGAACGCTTGTACACGGCCCTCATGGTCAGTGATGGCTGCAGGTGACTGAACCTTATACCATACATCAGTCTTTTACTTTGGGCCACAAATTTGCAGCTGAAGTTTGGCAGATTTTTGGGCGTGGCCCTTCTATATAAGCCCCACCGCGCCCACACGGGGATCACTGAATTCCACGGCATCTGGCCTTGTACACGTGGCCTCTGTGTGTGGGCGGAGGTGGGAGCTGCTTGTTGTTTTTCTGTGTTTTCTGCATTGACTTTTCATGTGACAGAATGCCATGTCTGCTATCAGCACCGAGACCCCAGACATTGCCCCCTCACCAGCAAATATTTACCTGCAGACCCCCCCTGCAGGTCCTGCTGACCCCGGCATTAACCCTGCAGTATCCAGAGTCCGGCTGTAGTGACCGGCTGTAGGGCCCTTTTCACACTGCGCCGTTTAGTGCCTGTTCACACGCAGTGCTTTGCTCAGATCTGCACTCGCCGCCTGTTTTCTCCATACAGATTATCACGCCGTCCTCGTCTCTCACATCGCTGCCCTCGTTCCTCTCGCCGCCCTCGTTCCTCTCGCCGCCCTCGTTCCTCTCGCCGCCCTCGTTTCTCTCGCCGTCCTCTCGCCGCCCTCGTTCCTCTCGCCGCCCTCGTTCCTCTTGCCGCCCTCGTTTCTCTCGCCGTCCTCTCGCCGCCCTCGTTCCTCTCGCCGCCCTCGTTCCTCTCGCCGCCCTCGTTCCTCTCGCCTTCCTCTCGCCGCCCTCGTTCCTCTCGCCGCCCTCGTTCCTCTCGCCGCCCTCGTTCCTCTCGCCGCCCTTGTTCCTCTCGCCGCCCTCGTTTCTCTCGCCGTCCTCTCGCCGCCCTCGTTCCTCTCGCCGCCCTCGTTCCTCTCGCCGCCCTCGTTCCTCTCGCCGCCCTCGTTCCTCTCGCCGCCCTCGTTCCTCTCGCCGCCCTCGTTCCTCTCGCCGCCCTCGTTCCTCGTTTCTCTCGCCGCCCTCGTTCCTCTCGCCGCCCTCGTTCCTCGTTCCTCTCGCCGCCCTCGTTCCTCTCGCCGCCCTCGTTTCTCTCGCCGTCCTCTCGCCGCCCTCGTTCCTCTCGCCGCCCTCGTTCCTCTCGCCGCCCTCGTTCCTCGTTTCTCTCGCCGCCCTCGTTTCTCTCGCCGCCCTCGTTTCTCGCGCCGCCCTCGTTTCTCGCGCCGTCCTCTCGCCGCCCTCGTTCCTCTCGCCGCCCTCTCGCCGCCCTCGTTCCTCTCGCCGCCCTCGTTCCTCTCGCCGCCCTCGTTCCTCTCGCCGCCCTCGTTTCTCGCGCCGTCCTCTCGCCGCCCTCGTTCCTCTCGCCGCCCTCGTTCCTCTCGCCGCCCTCGTTCCTCGCGCCGTCCTCTCGCCGCCCTCGTTCCTCTCGCCGCCCTCGTTCCTCTCGCCGCCCTCGTTCCTCTCGCCGCCCTCGTTCCTCGTTTCTCTCGCCGCCCTCGTTTCTCGCGCCGTCCTCTCGCCGCCCTCGTTCCTCTCGCCGCCCTCGTTTCTCGCGCCGTCCTCTCGCCGCCCTCGTTCCTCTCGCCGCCCTCGTTTCTCGCGCCTTCCTCTCGCCGCCCTCGTTCCTCTCGCCGCCCTCGTTTCTCGCGCCGTCCTCTCGCCGCCCTCGTTCCTCTCGCCGCCCTCGTTCCTCTCGCCTTCCTCTCGCCGCCCTCGTTCCTCTCGCCGCCCTCGTTCCTCTCGCCTTCCTCTCGCCGCCCTCGTTCCTCTCGCCGCCCTCGTTCCTCTCGCCGCCCTCGTTCCTCTCGCCGCCCTCGTTTCTCGCGCCTTCCTCTCGCCGCCCTCGTTCCTCTCGCCGCCCTCGTTCCTCTCGCCTCTTGTTGTCCTCTCACTTGTTGAAATGTAAAGCACAGTAGCATTGCAGGAGAAGCGCGGCGTCACACAGGTTTTGGTAGAGAATATCTGCTGCAATCCCTGATTACGTGTAATATATGCCACGCGGTTACCGGCCGGCGCTGCAGGAAGTGCCGCCATATGGTGACCAGACAGTACGGGACGAGGTGTGGACAGTCACCCGCTCACATTAGGTCACTTTGTGTCTGTGATTAGCAAAAAATCGTACGAGCACAAAACATTTTTTTGCAACCAAATTGTGTTGTAACCATAGCGACGTATGTCGGTGCCCAGGCCTGCAGGGGTTAATGTCTGCCCCTTGCCTCACTTATCAGCACTGACCTTTACTCTCACTACAGACCAGTCCTGGGAGCAGCAGCGATGGGGCTCCTGTCCTATGTGGCCTCCTTCCTCCCCGAGGTGCCCTGGAGCCCATGGGCCGGTGTGGACTCCTTCCTACAAGGTGAGGCCGGGGCGCAGGGCAGCGCAGGGCAGCGGCGGAGGGCTGGGGGGGCACAGGCTAGAGCCGCTGTAACCACACACGCTGGCTTGTCTCCATCTCTACAGGGCTGGTCGGGGCCTGCGCCGTGTCTGTGCTCTACAACTTCATGAAGGTCCATCTCTACATCCTGTGCCTCAAGTAAGAGACTAACTAGCCACTAACTAGTACTCGCTGCTAACCCGTACACCAGCCACTAACCAGTACTCGCTGCTAACCCATACACCAGCCACTAACTAGTACTCGCTGCTAACCCGTACACCAGCCACTAACCAGTACTCGCTGCTAACCCGTACACCAGCCACTAACCAGTACTCGCTGCTAACCCGTACACCAGCCACTAACCAGTACTCGCTGCTAACCCGTACACCAGCCACTAACCAGTACTCGCTGCTAACCAGTACACCAGCCACTAACCAGTACTCGCTGCTAACCCGTACACCAGCCACTAACCAGTACTCGCTGCTAACCCGTACACCAGCCACTAACCAGTACTCGCTGCTAACCCGTACACCAGCCACTAACCAGTACTCGCTGCTAACCCGTACACCAGCCACTAACCAGTACTCGCTGCTAACCCGTACACCAGGCACTAACCAGTACTCGCTGCTAACCCGTACACCAGCCACTAACCAGTACTTGCTGCTAACCCGTACACCAGCCACTAACCAGTACTCGCTGCTAACCCGTACACCAGCCACTAACCAGTACTCGCTGCTAACCTGCACACCAGCCACTAACCAGTACTCGCTGCTAACCAGTACACCGGCCATTAACCAGTACTCGCTGCTAACCCGTACACCGGCCACTAACCAGTACTCGCTGCTAACCCGTACACCAGGCACTAACTAGTACTCGCTGCTAACCCGTACACCAGGCACTAACCAGTACTCGCTGCTAACCCGTACACCAGGCACTAACCAGTACTCGCTGCTAACCCGTACACCAGCCACTAACCAGTACTCGCTGCTAACCCGTACACCAGCCACTAACCAGTACTCGCTGCTAACCCGTACACCAGCCACTAACCAGTACTCGCTGCTAACCAGTACACCAGCCACTAACCAGTACTCGCTGCTAACCCGTACACCAGCCACTAACCAGTACTCGCTGCTAACCCGTACACCAGCCACTAACCAGTACTCGCTGCTAACCCGTACACCAGCCACTAACCAGTACTCGCTGCTAACCCGTACACCAGCCACTAACCAGTACTCGCTGCTAACCCGTACACCAGGCACTAACCAGTACTCGCTGCTAACCCGTACACCAGCCACTAACCAGTACTTGCTGCTAACCCGTACACCAGCCACTAACCAGTACTCGCTGCTAACCCGTACACCAGCCACTAACCAGTACTCGCTGCTAACCTGCACACCAGCCACTAACCAGTACTCGCTGCTAACCCGCACACCAGCCACTAACTAGTTCTCGCTGCTAACCCGTACACCAGGCACTAACTAGTACTCGCTGCTAACCCGTACACCAGGCACTAACTAGTACTCGCTGCTAACCCGTACACCAGGCACTAACCAGTACTCGCTGCTAACCCGTACACCAGGCACTAACCAGTACTCGCTGCTAACCCGTACACCAGCCACTAACCAGTACTCGCTGCTAACCCGTACACTAGCCACTAACCAGTACTCGCTGCTAACCCGTACACCAGCCACTAACCAGTACTCGCTGCTAACCCGTACACCAGCCACTAACCAGTACTCGCTGCTAACCCGTACACTAGCCACTAACCAGTACTCGCTGCTAACCCGTACACCAGGCTATTACGCCACTGATACTGCTAACCCGTACACTAGCCACTAACCAGTACTCGCTGCTAACCCGTACACCAGCCACTAACCAGTACTCGCTGCTAACCCGTACACCAGCCACTAACCAGTACTCGCTGCTAACCCGTACACCAGCCACTAATCAGTACTCGCTGATAACCCGTACACCAGGCTATTACGCCACTGATACTGCTAGCCCGTACACCAGCCACTAACTAGTACTCACTGCTAACCAGTACTCCAGCCACTAACTAGTACTCGCTGCTAACCAGTGCTCACTGCTAACAGTACACCAGGCTATTACTCCACTAATACTGCTGACCCGTACACCAGCCACTAACTAGTACTCGCTGCTAACCCCGTACACCAGCCACTAACTAGTACTCGCTGCTAACCCCGTATACAAGCCACTAACTAGTACTCGCTGCTAACCCCGTACACCAGCCACTAACTAGTACTCGCTGCTAATCCCGTACACCAGCCACTAACTAGTACTCGCTGCTAATCCCGTACACCAGCCACTAACTAGTACTCGCTGCTAACCCATACACCAGCCACTAACTAGTACTCGCTGCTAACCCATACACCAGCCACTAACTAGTACTCGCTGCTAACCCGTACACCAGCCACTAACTAGTACTCGCTGCTAACCCGTACACCAGCCACTAACTAGTACTCGCTGCTAACCCGTACACCAGGCTATTACGCCACTGATACTGCTAACCCGTACACCAGCCTCTAACTAGTACTCGCTGCTAACCCGTACACCAGCCTCTAACTAGTACTCGCTGCTAACCCGTACACCAGCCACTAACTAGTACTCACTGCTAACCAGTGCTCCCTGCTAACCAGTACACCAGGCTATTATGCCACTGATACTGCTAACCCGTACACCACCCACTAACTAGTACTCGCTGCTAACCAGTACACCAGCCTCTAACTAGTACTCACTGCTAACCAGTGCTCACTGCTAACCAGTACACCAGGCTATTACTCCACTAATACTGCTAACCCGTACACCAGCCACTAACTAGAACTCGCTGCTAACCAGTACACCAGGGTACTAACGATTACTGCTAACCTGTACACCAGGCACTAACTAGTACTCGCTGCTAACCAGTACGCTAGGGTGCTAACTATTACTACTAACCAGTACACCAGGCACTAACTAGCACTCACTAACTAGTACACTGCTAATAATTACTAACTCCACTGAGACACACTGCTAACTAGTACTCACTGCTTACCGGTACACCAGGCTGCTAACTATTACTCTACCAATACTGCTAACTAGTACACCATACTAACCAGTACACCCTGCTGCTAACCAATACACCAGGCTGCTAACCAGTACAAACTGCTAACTAGTAGACTGCTAATGATTACTAACTCCATCGAGAAACACTGCTAACCAGTACACCAGGCTCCTATTGACTCCCCCGATACACACTAACTAGTACTCACTAATACACCAGGCTGCTAACAATTACTCACTAACTAGTACTCACTGCTAACTAGTACACCAGGTTGCGAATGATTACTCACTAACTGCAGATACACACTGCAAACTAGTTCTCACTGCTAATTAGTACATCAGGCTGCTAACAATTGCTCACTAACTAATACACCAGGTTGCTAATGATTACTCATTAACTGGTACTCACTGCTAACGATTACTCCCTAACTTCAGATACACGCTGCTAACTAGTACATCAGTCTAACAATTACTCACTAACTAGTACTCACTAACTAGTACACCAGGTTGCTAATGATTACTCATTAACTAGTACTCACTGCTAACCAGTACACCAGGTTGCTAATGATTACTCACTAACTGCACGGATACACATTGCTAACTAGTACACCAGGCTGGTAATGATGACTAATTGCACAGACACTGCTGACTAGTGATCCCCTGGTGACCTCTCGTGGGTGACTTGTCTCTGCAGGTTTCTTTGCTTTCTTCAATGATTCCCATTTTCTAGGATGTTTTCCATTGTATATATCTGTGGTGGACGGCGCAGAGTGGGTTGTGTCCCCAGGAGGGTAACGCGGGGACGGCGCAGAGTGGGTTGTGTCCCCAGGAGGGTACCGCGGGGACGGCGCAGAGTGGGTTGTGTCCCCAGGAGGGTACACCGGGGGGACGGCGCAGAGTGGGTTGTGTCCCCAGGAGGGTAACGCGGGCGCATGCGCAGAGTGGGTTGTGTCCCCAGGAGGGTAACGCGGGCGCATGCGCAGAGTGGGTTGTGTCCCCAGGAGGGTAACGCGGGCGCATGCGCAGAGTGGGTTGTGTCCCCAGGAGGGTAACGCGGGCGCATGCGCAGAGTGGGTTGTGTCCCCAGGAGGGTAACGCGGGCGCATGCGCAGAGTGGGTTGTGTCCCCAGGAGGGTAACGCGGGCGCATGCGCAGAGTGGGTTGTGTCCCCAGGAGGGTAACGCGGGCGCATGCGCAGAGTGGGTTGTGTCCCCAGGAGGGTAACGCGGGCGCATGCGCAGAGTGGGTTGTGTCCCCAGGAGGGTAACGCGGGCGCATGCGCAGAGTGGGTTGTGTCCCCAGGAGGGTAACGCGGGCGCATGCGCAGAGTGGGTTGTGTCCCCAGGAGGGTAACGCGGGCGCATGCGCAGAGTGGGTTGTGTCCCCAGGAGGGTAACGCGGGCGCATGCGCAGAGTGGGTTGTGTCCCCAGGAGGGTAACGCGGGCGCATGCGCAGAGTGGGTTGTGTCCCCAGGAGGGTAACGCGGGCGCATGCGCAGAGTGGGTTGTGTCCCCAGGAGGGTAACGCGGGCGCATGCGCAGAGTGGGTTGTGTCCCCAGGAGGGTAACGCGGGCGCATGCGCAGAGTGGGTTGTGTCCCCAGGAGGGTAACGCGGGCGCATGCGCAGAGTGGGTTGTGTCCCCAGGAGGGTAACGCGGGCGCATGCGCAGAGTGGGTCGCGCTTCCAGGAGGGTAACGCGGGCATATGCGCATAGTGGGGCGCGTCCCCAGGAGGGTAACGCATGCAGTCACAGTGACAGCCCTGGACTGTGGATGACACGTCAGGGTAGAGGGGGCGCTGCGCTGTCACCACACTCCAGATGGTGATTGATTATCTCACATTTATTTTATTCAGGACGACGCGTAACGTGAGATTGTTGGGTTTTGTTTTCCCCCTTTTCACTCCTCTCCTCGTGCAGATCCACACAAAGGTTCTCCTCTCCTGTCCTCACTTCCCTCCACGTCCTCTTCCACTTCTTGTGGCCTCCAGGCACGTGGACCTGGCAATATCATACGCATCAGCTTGCCTCTGATAGGCCGGAGCCTGCCATTGCTACTAGTTGCCAGTTAGTACTAGTGAGCAGTATAGTGAGTACTAGTTAGCAGTATAGTGAGTACTAGTTAGCAGTATCCATCAGTGTAGATAGTACTAGTTAGCAGTATCCATCAGTGTAGATAGTACTAGTTAGCAGTATAGTGAGTACTAGTTAGCAGTATCCATCAGTGTAGATAGTACTAGTTAGCAGTATAGTGAGTACTAGTTAGCAGTATCCATCAGTGTAGATAGTACTAGTTAGCAGTATAGTGAGTACTAGTTAGCAGTATCCATCAGTGTAGATAGTACTAGTTAGCAGTATAGTGAGTACTAGTTAGCAGTATAGTGAGTACTAGTTAGCAGTATAGTGAGAACTAGTTAGCAGTATCCAGCAGTATAGTGAGTACTAGTTAGCAGTATAGTGAGAACTAGTTAGCAGTATCCAGCAGTATAGTGAGTACTAGTTAGCAGTATAGTGAGTACTAGTTAGCAGTATAATGAGTACTAGTTAGCAGTATCCATCAGTGTAGATAGTACTAGTTAGCAGTCTGGTAACCAGGCCTTCCTGATGAATGCACACACTAGTAGTTATTGGTAACCATGTTATGAGTCTTCACGACTTCTGAACCCTCTCTTCCGCCTGCAGTGACCCCGAGAAACAGAAGAAGGCGTCTGTGCTCGGCGCCTCGTCACGGCTCGGTGACCTGCTCCATCTCCTGCTCCTCACCTTCATTTACTCCCTCCTGGGGCCGCGGGTCGGGGCTCTGGTGGTTCTGGAGTTCTCCCTTCGTGCAGTCTCCATGATCTTATCTCTACACAAGGTTTGTAAAAGAGCAACAAGACGACGAACTCAGCTGATGACGTCATTCCCCCATATTAGTGACATCACATGGCACCAGATGACGTCATTCCCCCATATTAGTGACATCACATGGCACCAGATGACGTCATTCCTCCATATTAGTGACATCACATGGCACCAGATGACGTCATTCCTCCATATTAGTGACATCACATGGCACCAGATGACGTCATTCCTCCATATTAGTGACATCACATGGCACCAGATGACATCATTCCTCCATATTAGTGACATCACATGGCACCAGATGACGTCATTCCTCCATATTAGTGACATCACATGGCACCAGATGACGTCATTCCTCCATATTAGTGACATCACATGGCACCAGATGACATCATTCCTCCATATTAGTGACATCACATGGCACCAGATGACGTCATTCCTCCATATTAGTGACATCACATGGCACCAGATGACGTCATTCCTCCATATTAGTGACATCACATGGCACCAGATGACGTCATTCCTCCATATTAGTGACATCACATGGCACCAGATGACATCATTCCTCCATATTAGTGACATCACATGGCACCAGATGACATCATTCCTTCATATTAGTGACATCACATGGCACCAGATGACGTCATTCCTCCATATTAGTGACATCACATGGCACCAGATGACATCATTCCTTCATATTAGTGACATCACATGGCACCAGATGACATCATTCCTCCATATTAGTGACATCACATGGCACCAGATGACGTCATTCCTCCATATTAGTGACATCACATGGCACCAGATGACGTCATTCCTCCATATTAGTGACATCACATGGCACCAGATGACGTCATTCCCCCATATTAGTGACATCACATGGCACCAGATGACATCATTCCTCCATATTAGTGACATCACATGGCACCAGATGACGTCATTCCCCCATATTAGTGACATCACATGGCACCAGATGACGACATTCCTCCATATTAGTGACATCACATGGCACCAGATGACGTCATTCCCCCATATTAGTGACATCACATGGCACCAGATGACATCATTCCTCCATATTAGTGACATCACATGGCACCAGATTACATCATTCCTCCATATTAGTGACATCACATGGCACCAGATGACGTCATTGCTCCATATTAGTGACATCACATGGCACCAGATGACGTCATTCCCCCATATTAGTGACATCACATGGCACCAGATGACATCATTCCTCCATATTAGTGACATCACATGGCACCAGATGACGTCATTCCTCCATATTAGTGACATCACATGGCACCAGATGACGTCATTCCTCCATATTAGTGACATCACATGGCACCAGATGACATCATTCCTCCATATTAGTGACATCACATGGCACCAGATGACGTCATTCCTCCATATTAGTGACATCACATGGCACCAGATGACATCATTCCTTCATATTAGTGACATCACATGGCACCAGATGACGTCATTCCTTCATATTAGTGACATCACATGGCACCAGATGACGTCATTCCTTCATATTAGTGACATCACATGGCACCAGATGACGTCATTCCTCCATATTAGTGACATCACATGGCACCAGATGACATCATTCCTTCATATTAGTGACATCACATGGCACCAGATGACGTCATTCCTTCATATTAGTGACATCACATGGCACCAGATGACGTCATTCCTCCATAGTACAGTGATATCACATGGCACCAGATGACGTCATTCCTCCATAGTGCAGTGACATCACATGGCACCAGATGACGTCATTCCCCCATAGTGCAGTGACATCACATGGCACCAGATGACGTCATTCCTCCATAGTACGGTGACATCACATGGCACCAGGTGACGTCATTCCTCCATAGAGCAGTGACATCACATGGCACCAGATGACGTCATTCCTCCATAGTGCGGTGACATCACATGGCACCAGATGACGTTATTCCTCCATAGTGCGGTGACATCAAATGGCACCAGGTGACGCCATTCCTCCATAGAGCAGTGACATCACATGGCACCAGGTGACGTCATTCCCCCATAGTGCAGTGCAGCTCTGGTGGTGACCACAGTGTTATAAGGTTCTATATTCCCCATCTCGCTTCCCCCGACCCCCTCTATCACAATAGATCACATCACGCTTTACCAGATGCCCGCTGCCTCGGAGTAACCCTGTCCTTCACATCCAATCCCTCACCACCTCCTGCCGCTCCAACTTCAAAATATTCCCAGAATCCATGCTTTCTTGAACCCGGAATCTACTAAAATGGTAGTGCCGCCCTCATCATCTCCCGCCTCGACTACTGCAACCTCCTTCTCTGTGGCCTCCCCGCTCCATCCACCGCTCTCCTCTACTCCTGTGCAAATCCCTTCATTGGCTCCCAATTCCCCAACGTATCTAGATCAAACACCGACCTACAAAGCCGGCCATGATCTGTCCCCTCCATGTATCTCCAACTAATCCCCACACATAGTCTCCAGTCCTCTCAAGACCTCCTCCTCTGCTCCACTCATGTACGATCCTCTCCCAATCGCCTCCAGGAGTCCTCCGGAGTATCCTCTGTCCTCGGGAATTCTGTCCCCAACAAGTGCGATATTCCACCACATTCAGAACCTTCAAACAGAACCTGGAAACCCATCTGAAAGCCTGCAATGACCCTGCGGCCGCCTCACCCCCACCGGAGCGGCCGCCTCACCCCCACCGGAGCGGCCGCCTCACCCCCACCGGAGCGGCCGCCTCACCCCCCACCGGAGCGGCCGCCTCACCCCCCACCGGAGCGGCCGCCTCACCCCCCACCGGAGCGGCCGCCTCACCACCACAACCCCCGATTATCCCGCACACTGTACAATCAATGGTGCCTGGATAATAATAATGTGTATTTGTGGTCGCAGGGCACCCGGAGTTCGCAGCTTTTCCTGCTCTGCCAGTTTTCCCTGGGATGTGGGGTGACCTGCAGCCTGGATTACCTCCATGAAGGGGCCCCGCACCGGACCTGGAACCTGCTGCTGGCGGTGGGCCTGGCGGGGCTGATTGTGTGGCAGACGAGGAGGATGTGCCAGCACGTGGCCGTCATGTACCAGCTGCACAGCAGTAACCGCTATTGTGGGGTTTGCCTGTCCTTGCTGGCCAGTTGGCATGACATTCCTGCTGTGCTGTGGCGGGCACTGAAAGTGGCCTTCCTGGTGTCAGATCTGGCCGCTGTGGCTGTGATTAATCGGGATTTCCTCAGCACGGCAGAGGCGGTGAGGTTCTGGACTCCACTGACCATCTGCTACACCCTGCTGGTGATCTACATGCAAGGTGAGGACCGCCGCGCCCCCTACAGGGCAGGATACAGCTCTGGGGGGGCAGGGAAATGTCTGGGTGATTGTATGGCCTCTACTACCGCCCCCGCAGGGCTTATCACTCAGCTTTCCTGCAACCCTACTAACTCTGCCCGCGCTCTCTCGCACCCGCGCCCCCTCTCGCCGTCGTGGCCTTTGCCCGCGCCCCCTCTCGCCGTCGTGGCCTTTGCCCGCGCCCCCTCTCGCCGTCGTGGCCTCTGCCCGCGCCCCCTCTCGCCGTCGTGGCCTCTGCCCGCGCCCCCTCTCGCCGTCGTGGCCTCTGCCCGCGCCCCCTCTCGCCGTCGTGGCCTCTGCCCGCGCCCCCTCTCGCCGTGGTGGCCTCTGCCCGCGCCCCCTCTCGCCGTGGTGGCCTCTGCCCGCGCCCCCTCTCGCCGTCGTGGCCTCTGCCCGCGCCCCCTCTCGCCGTCGTGGCCTCTGCCCGCGCCCCCTCTCGCCGTCGTGGCCTCTGCCCGCGCCCCCTCTCGCCGTCGTGGCCTCTGCCCCCTCTCGCCGTCGTGGCCTCTGCCCCCTCTCGCCGTCGTGGCCTCTGCCCCCTCTCGCCGTCGTGGCCTCTGCCCCCTCTCGCCGTCGTGGCCTCTGCCCCCTCTCGCCGTCGTGGCCTCTGCCCCCTCTCGCCGTCGTGGCCTCTGCCCGCGCCCCCTCTCGCCGTCGTAGCCTCTGCCCGCGCCCCCTCTCGCCGTCGTGGCCCCCACCTTCTTTCCGTCTTCATGCGTTTGCCCCTCTCACGTCCGTGTTTGTCCGGCAGAGGAGCAGCACCAGAACCCCACGGAGCAGATGGCCTATCAGACGGTGTTCGTTCGGATGGGGGGCCTCCTGATCCTGATGATGACGGTGGGGAGATGGGCCGACATCTTACACATCTTCATCTCGCTGGTTGGAGAGCTATGGTGTCTGGTGCACGCCGCGGCGATGCTGGACGTCTGCAGAGAGGAGGTAGGAGAACAGACCCCCGCCGGATCCACTGACGCCCAATAATTGCCCCCAGTTTCACCTATACCCCATTTTTGTCATCTTTTCTACTGTGCCCCCTCATATTTAACCCTTGCTCCCCTTCCTAATTGTGATTGTCACACCGCATGTGGCCCCTAGGTGGCAGCACACACCCGCACTCTGCACATGGTGGGAGTGGGGGTCCGCAGCACAGAGCACATGCTGACTTTATATGGGTTTCGGCTTCTACCTGTGATTTTTGGGGTTCGGTCTTATCTCCCATATTTTTATCTCCCATTTATTCTCAAGGATTACGCCGAGAGACCACCGCCTGCAAGAAAGATCCCGACGTCCAGAAGCCCGAGGACTGAGACCACCCTGGAGCGATGAGACCGACCCCGTCCTGAGGGGTCCCATAATGACTGTGAAATGTGGAGAACACAGACCCCCATAGTGAGCGGGAAGGAATGAGAGGACAGGGAGCAGAGGCGCCTCCTGGAAGACCCCCGTATATCCGCTGCACATCCCGGCTCAGGATGATGGCCGCCTGCTGTGTGCCACGTGACTCTGTGCTTTCTGCTTGCTGTCATTGAATAGATGCAGCTGTATGTGCAGCCTTCGGCTGATCACCTGCCCGGCGCCCCCGGTGACGGCTGACACACTGTGACAAAGCCACAGCACGAGGCTCCCATCAGAGGATCGTCCCTCACATTCACTGACAGCAAGCAAAGAACACAGCCAAGTGTCTATCCCCAGCAGCAGGGCTGGGGTCCGTGGGCTCCGGAGGATGCGGTGGGCTCGCCGTCACCATATATGAGCAGATGTCTGTACGCTCAGGTCTTGTCTGCAGGGGGCGCTGCTCAGAGAAAACTGCAGCCCCCACAAGAGCCCATGTATCCAACACGATCACCCCCAGTCACCTGTACCTATGTCTGTAAATAGAAGCACTGCTGTATCCACGTCTGTCCTGTGTGGTACCGCCTGCTGAGCTGTGCATCTAATCTTATCCTGGGTGATACTGTCTGCTGAGCTGTGCATCTAAACTTATCCTGGGTGATAGCGCCTGCTGAGCTGTGCATCTAATCTTATCCTGGGTGATAGCGCCTGCTGAGCTGTGCATCTAATCTTATCCTGGATGATACCGCCTGCTGAGCTGTGCATCTAATCGTATCCTGGGTGATAGCGCCTGCTGAGCTGTGCATCTAATCTTATCCTGGGTGATAGCGCCTGCTGAGCTGTGCATCTAATCTTATCCTGGGTGATACTGTCTGCTGAGCTGTGCATCTAATCTTATCCTGGGTGATACTGTCTGCTGAGCTGTGCATCTAATCTTATCCTGGGTGATACTGTCTGCTGAGCTGTGCATCTAATCTTATCCTGGGTGATACTGTCTGCTGAGCTGTATATCTAATCCTCTCCTGTGTGATACTGTCTGCTGAGCTGGGCATCTAATCGTATCCTGGGTGATAGCGGCTGCTGAGCTCTGCATCTAATCTTATCCTGGGTGATACTGTCTGCTGAGCTGTGCATCTAATCTTATCCTGGGTGATACTGTCTGCTGAGCTGTGCATCTAATCGTATCCTGGGTGATAGCGCCTGCTGAGCTGGGCATCTAATATTATCCTGGATGATAGCGCCTGCTGAGCTGGGCATCTAATCTTATCCTGGGTGATACCGCCTGCTGAGCTGTGCATCTAATCGTATCCTGGGTGATAGCGCCTGCTGAGCTGGGCATCTAATCTTATCCTGGGTGATACCGCCTGCTGAGCTGTGCATCTAATCTTATCCTGGATGATAGCGCCTGCTGAGCTGTGCATCTAATCGTATCCTAGGTGATACCGCCTGCTAAGCTGTGCATCTAATCGTATCCTGGGTGATAGCGGCTGCTGAGCTCTGCATCTAATCGTATCCTGGGTGATAGCGCCTGCTGAGCTCTGCATCTAATCTTATCCTGGGTGATAGCGCCTGCTGAGCTGTGCATCTAATCTTATCCTGGGTGATACCGCCTGCTGAGCTGTGCATCTAATCGTATCCTGGGTGAAACCGCCTGCTCAGCTGTGCATCTAATCGTATCCTGTGTGGTACCGCCTGCTGAGCTGTGCATCTAATCGTATCCTGGGTGATACCGCCTGCTGAGCTGTACATCTAATCTTATCCTGGGTGATGGCGCCTGCTGAGCTGTGCATCTAATCTTATCCTGGGTGATGGCGCCTGCTGAGCTGTGCATCTAATCTTATCCAGGGTGATAGCGCCTGCTGAGCTGTGCATCTAATCTTATCCTGGGTGATAGCGCCTGCTGAGCTGTGCATCTAATCTTATCCTGGGTGATAGCGCCTGCTGAGCTGTGCATCTAATCTTATCCTGGGTGATAGCGCCTGCTGAGCTGGGCATCTAATCTTATCCTGGGTGATAGCGTCTGCTGAGCTGTGCATCTAATCTTATCCAGGATGATAGCGCCTGCTGAGCTGTGCATCTAATCTTATCCAGGATGATAGCGCCTGCTGAGCTGTGCATCTAATCTTATCCTGGATGATAGCGCCTGCTGAGCTGTGCATCTAATCGTATCCTGGATGATACCGCCTGCTGAGCTGTGCATCTAATCTTATCCTGGATGATACCGCCTGCTGAGCTGTGCATCTAATCTTATCCTGGGTGATAGCGTCTGCTGAGCTGTGCATCTAATTTTATCCTGGGTGATAGCGCCTGCTGAGCTGTGCATCTAATCTTATCCTGGGTGATACCGCCTGCTGAGCTGTGCATCTAATCTTATCCTGGATGATACCGCCTGCTGAGCTGTGCATCTAATCTTATCCTGGGTGATAGCGTCTGCTGAGCTGTGCATCTAATTTTATCCTGGGTGATAGCGCCTGCTGAGCTGTGCATCTAATCTTATCCTGGGTGATAGCGCCTGCTGAGCTGTGCATCTAATCTTATCCAGGATGATAGCGCCTGCTGAGCTGTGCATCTAATCTTATCCTGGATGATACTGCCTGCTGAGCTCTGCATCTAATCTTATCCTGGATGATACCGCCTGCTGAGCTGTGCATCTAATCTTATCCTGGGTGATAGCGCCTGCTGAGCTGGGCATCTAATCTTATCCTGGGTGATAGCGCCTGCTGAGCTGTGCATCTAATCTTATCCTGGATGATAGCTTCTGCTGAGCTGTGCATCTAATTGTATCCTGGGTGATAGCTTCTGCTGAGCTGTGCATCTAATCGTATCCTGGATGATACCGCCTGCTGAGCTGTTCATCTAATTGTATCCTGGGTGATACCGCCTGCTGAGCTGTGCATCTAATCTTATCCTGGGTGATAGCGCCTGCTGAGCTGTGCATCTAATCGTATCCTGGGTGATAGCGCCTGCTGAGCTGTGCATCTAATCTTATCCTGGGTGATAGCGCCTGCTGAGCTGTGCATCTAATCTTATCCTGGATGATAGCGCCTGCTGAGCTGTGCATCTAATCTTATCCTGGATGATAGCTTCTGCTGAGCTGTGCATCTAATCGTATCCTGGATGATACCGCCTGCTGAGCTGTGCATCTAATCTTATCCTGGATGATAGTGCCTGCTGAGCTGTGCATCTAATCGTATCCTGTGTGGTACTGCCTGCTGAGCTGTGCATCTAATCTTATCCTGGATGATAGCGCCTGCTGAGCTGTGCATCTAATCTTATCCTGGGTGATAGCGCCTGCTGGTGCATCTAATCGTATCCTGGGTGATAGCGTCTGCTGAGCTGTGCATCTAATCGTACTCTGGGTGATACCGCCTGCTGAGCTGTGCATCTAATCGTACTCTGGGTGATACCGCCTGCTGAGCTGTGCATCTAATCGTACTCTGGGTGATACCGCCTGCTGAGCTGTGCATCTAATCTTATCCTGGGTGATAGCGCCTGCTGAGCTGTGCATCTAATCTTATCCTGGATGATACTGCCTGCTGAGCTGTGCATCTAATCTTATCCTGTGTGATACCGCCTGCTGAGCTGTGCATCTAATCCTCTCCTGTGTGATACCGCTTGATGGGCCATGTATCTAATCCCACCCTAGGTGGCACCGCCTGCTGAGCTGTGCATCTAATCCTCTCCTGTGTGATACCGCTTGATGGGCCATGTATCTAATCCCACCCTAGGTGGCACCGCCTGCTGAGCTGTACATCTAATCTTATCCTGGGTGATACCACCTGCTGAGCCATGTATCTAATCCCACCCTCGGTGATACCACCTGCTGAGCCGTGTATCTAATCCCTCCCTCGGTGGTACCGCCTGCTGAGCCATGTATCTAATCCCTCCCTCGGTGGTACCGCCTGCTGAGCCATGTATCTAATCCCACCCTCGGTGGTACCGCCTGCTGAGCCATGTATCTAATCCCACCCTCGGTGGTACCGCCTGCTGAGCTGTTACACATGACGTGGGCCGGGGAGCGGGCGGTCTGCGGCTCAGTAATCAGCCAGGAATCCAGTGCAGGAAATGACTGACTTCTTACATTAACCATGTCTGTGCCGGCCTCTCACAATTCACTACTAACCTGCGCAATTGCACAGTGCTGAAGGGTTTAAGGGAAGGCTTTCTAAAACTGGATCCCCCTCTGGGGAGAAGCCTGAGTTAGGTCTGTCATGTAGGGTTGTATGTGTGCGGTCCATGTGCCATCCGCACAGCACAGACAGCATGCGCTGTATACTCACCTGTCCCCGGCGCTGCCGATACTGCTGGGTCTAGAGTGCAGTGAATATTCATGTACATAATGAGCGGCCCATAAGAGACAGCAGCGCAGGAGACCGGTAAATATCAAATTTTTTTTTTTTGTGTGACCGGTGTTTTCTCCATTACGTGTCACACGGCTCATATCAGTGAGCGGTCCATGTGACACCTGTGCTGCCGGCAGAAAACGGACATGTGGTTGTGTGGAGCACACAGACACACAGTCCTTGTGAATTGCTTTTAATAGGTCTAAATGTGTCTGTGTCTCCGGTACATGTGAAAATGGTGGTCACACGTACCGGAGACACTGATGTGTAAGGAAGGCCTAAAGCTCAGAGCTCATAGGAGCCGAACCTGCAAGATGTGAGGAGTGTGTGTGTAAGAATGGGCCAAAATCCACCTGAGCAATGCAGGTGACTAGTGTCTCCATACAGGATGTGAGGAGTGTGTGTGGAAGAATGGGCCAAAATCCACCTGAGCAATGCAGGTGACTAGTGTCTCCATACAGGATGTGAGGAGTGTGTGCAGAAGAATGGGCCAAAATCCACCTGAGCAATGCAGGCGACCAGTGTCTCCATACAGGATGTGAGGAGTGTGTGTGGAAGAATGGGCCAAAATCCACCTGAGCAATGCAGGCGACTAGTGTCTCCATACAGGATGTGAGGAGTGTGTGTGGAAGAATGGGCCAAAATCCACCTGAGCAATGCAGGGACTAGTGTCTCCATACAGGATGTGAGGAGTCTGTGTGGAAGAATGGGCCAAAATCCACCTGAGCAATGCAGGTGACTAGTGTCTCCATACAAAATGTGAGGAGTGTGTGCGGAAGAATGGACCAAAATCCACCTGAGCAATGCAGGTGACTAGTGTCTCCATACAGGATGTGAGGAGTGTGTGCGGAAGAATGGACCAAAATCCACCTGAGCAATGCAGGTGACTAGTGTCTCCATACAGGATGTGAGGAGTGTGTGCGGAAGAATGGACCAAAATCCACCTGAGCAATGCAGGGACTAGTGTCTCCATACAGGATGTGAGGAGTGTGTGTGGAAGAATGGGCCAAAATCCACCTGAGCAATGCAGGTGACTAGTGTCTGCATACAGGATGTGAGGAGTGTGTGTGGAAGAATGGGCCAAAATCCACCTGAGCAATGCAGGTGACTAGTGTCTCCATACAAAATGTGAGGAGTGTGTGCGGAAGAATGGACCAAAATCCACCTGAGCAATGCAGGTGACTAGTGTCTCCATACAGGATGTGAGGAGTGTGTGTGTGGAAGAATGGCCCAAAATCCACCTGAGCAATGCAGGTGACTAGTGTCTCCATACAAAATGTGAGGAGTGTGTGCGGAAGAATGGACCAAAATCCACCTGAGCAATGCAGGTGACTAGTGTCTCCATACAGGATGTGAGGAGTGTGTGCGGAAGAATGGACCAAAATCCACCTGAGCAATGCAGGTGACTAGTGTCTCCATACAGGATGTGAGGAGTGTGTGCGGAAGAATGGACCAAAATCCACCTGAGCAATGCAGGGACTAGTGTCTCCATACAGGATGTGAGGAGTGTGTGCGGAAGAATGGGCCAAAATCCACCTGAGCAATGCAGGGACTAGTGCCTCCATACAGGATGTGAGGAGTGTGTGCGGAAGAATGGGCCAAAATCCACCTGAGCAATGCAGGTGACTAGTGTCTCCATACAAAATGTGAGGAGTGTGTGCGGAAGAATGGACCAAAATCCACCTGAGCAATGCAGGTGACTAGTGTCTCCATACAGGATGTGAGGAGTGTGTGCGGAAGAATGGACCAAAATCCACCTGAGCAATGCAGGTGACTAGTGTCTCCATACAGGATGTGAGGAGTGTGTGCGGAAGAATGGACCAAAATCCACCTGAGCAATGCAGGGACTAGTGTCTCCATACAGGATGTGAGGAGTGTGTGTGGAAGAATGGGCCAAAATCCACCTGAGCAATGCAGGTGACTAGTGTCTGCATACAGGATGTGAGGAGTGTGTGTGGAAGAATGGGCCAAAATCCACCTGAGCAATGCAGGTGACTAGTGTCTCCATACAGGATGTGAGGAGTGTGTGTGGAAGAATGGGCCAAAATCCTCCTGAGCAATGCAGGTGACTAGTGTCTCCATACAGGATGTGAGGAGTGTGTGTGTGGAAGAATGGCCCAAAATCCACCTGAGCAATGCAGGTGACTAGTGTCTCCATACAGAATGTGAGGAGTGTGTGTGGAAGAATGGGCCAAAATCCACCTGAGCAATGCAGGCGACTAGTGTCTCCATACAGGATGTGAGGAGTGTGCGGAAGAATGGGCCAAAACCCACCTGAGCAATGCAGGTGACTAGTGTCTCCATACAGGATGTGAGGAGTGTGTGCGGAGGAATGGGCCAAAATCCACCTGAGCAATGCAGGCGACTAGTGTCTCCATACAGGATGTGAGGAGTGTGTGCGGAAGAATGGGCCAAAATCCACCTGAGCAATGCAGGCGACTAGTGTCTCCGTACAGGATGTGAGGAGTGTGTGCGGAAGAATGGGCCAAAATCCACCTGAGCAGTGCAGGGACTAGTGTCTCCATACAGGATGTGAGGAGTGTGTGCGGAAGAATGGTCCAAAATCCACCTGAGCAATGCAGGCGACTAGTGTCTCCATACAGGATGTGAGGAGTGTGTGCGGAAGAATGGGCCAAAATCCACCTGAGCAATGCAGGGACTAGTGTCTCCATACAGGATGTGAGGAGTGTGTGCGGAAGAATGGGCCAAAACCCACCTGAGCAATGCAGGCGACTAGTGTCTCCATACAGGATGTGAGGAGTGTGTGCGGAAGAATGGCCCAAAATCCACCTGAGCAATGCAGCGACTAGTGTCTCCATACAGGATGTGAGGAGTGTGTGTGGAAGAATGGCCAAAATCCACCTGAGCAATGCAGGTGACCAGTGTCTCCATACAGGATGTGAGGAGTGTGTGCGGAAGAATGGGCCAAAATCCACCTGAGCAATGCAGGCGACTAGTGTCTCCATACAGGATGTGAGGAGTGTGTGCAGAAGAATGGACCAGAATCCACCTGAGCAATGCAGGTGACCAGTGTCTCCATACAGGATGTGAGGAGTGTGTGCGGAAGAATGGGCCAAAATCCACCTGAGCAATGCAGGGGACTAGTGCCTCCATACAGGATGTGAGGAGTGTGTGCGGAAGAATGGGCCAAAATCCACCTGAGCAATGCAGCGACTAGTGTCTCCATACAGGATGTGAGGAGTGTGTGCAGAAGAATGGGCCAAAATCCACCTGAGCAATGCAGGTGACCAGTGTCTCCATACAGGATGTGAGGAGTGTGTGCGGAAGAATGGACCAAAATCCACCTGAGCAATGCAGGCGACTAGTGTCTCCATACAGGATGTGAGGAGTGTGTGCGGAAGAATGAACCAAAATCCACCTGAGCAATGCAGGCGACTAGTGTCTCCATACAGGATGTGAGGAGTGTGTGTGGAAGAATGGGCCAAAATCCACCTGAGCAATGCAGGCGACTAGTGTCTCCATACAGGATGTGAGGAGTGTGTGTGCGGAAGAATGGCCAAAATCCACCTGAGCAATGCAGGCGACTAGTGTCTCCATACAGGATGTGAGGAGTGTGTGCGGAAGAATGGACCAAAATCCACCTGAGCAATGCAGGTGACTGGTGTCTCCATACAGGATGTGAGGAGTGTGTGCAGAAGAATGGACCAGAATCCACCTGAGCAATGCAGGGACTAGTGTCTCCATACAGGATGTGAGGAATGTGTGTGGAAGAATGGGCCAAAATCCACCTGAGCAATGCAGGTGACCAGTGCCTCCATACAGGATGTGAGGAGTGTGTGTGGAAGAATGGGCCAAAATCCACCTGAGCAATGCAGGGGACTAGTGTCTCCATACAGGATGTGAGGAATGTGTGTGGAAGAATGGACCAAAATCCACCTGAGCAATGCAGGCGACTAGTGTCTCCATACAGGATGTGAGAAGTGTGTGTGGAAGAATGAGCCAAATTCCACCTGAGCAATGCAGGTGACTAGTGTCTCCATACAGGATGTGAGGAGTGTGTGCGGAAGAATGGGCCAAATCCACCTGAGCAATGCAGGTGACTAGTTTCTCCATACAGGATGTGAGGAGTGTGTGCGGAAGAATGGGCCAAAATCCACCTGAGCAATGCAGGCGACTAGTGTCTCCATACAGGATGTGAGGAGTGTGTGCGGAAGAATGGGCCAAAATCCACCTGAGCAATGCAGGCGACTAGTGTCTCCATACAGGATGTGAGGAGTGTGTGCGGAAGAATGGCCAAAATCCACCTGAGCAATGCAGGCGACTAGTGTCTCCATACAGGATGTGAGGAGTGTGTGCGGAAGAATGACCAAAATCCACCTGAGCAATGCAGGTGACTAGTGTCTCCATACAGGATGTGAGGAGTGTGTGCGGAAGAATGGGCCAAAATCCACCTGAGCAATGCAGCGACTAGTGTCTCCATACAGGATGTGAGGAGTGTGTGCGGAAGAATGGGCCAAAATCCACCTGAGCAAATGCAGGGACTAGTGCCTCCATACAGGATGTGAGGAGTGTGTGCGGAAGAATGGGCCAAAATCCACCTGAGCAATGCAGGGACTAGTGCCTCCATACAGGATGTGAGGAGTGTGTGCGGAAGAATGGGCCAAAATCCACCTGAGCAATGCAGGCGACTAGTGTCTCCATACAGGATGTGAGGAGTGTGTGCGGAGGAAGAATGGGCCAAAATCCACCTGAGCAATGCAGGCGACTAGTGTCTCCATACAGGATGTGAGGAGTGTGTGCGGAAGAATGGGCCAAAATCCACCTGAGCAATGCAGGCGACTAGTGTCTCCATACAGGATGTGAGGAGTGTGTGCAGAAGAATGGGCCAAAATTTACCTGAGCAATGCAGGCGACCAATGTCTCCATACAGGATGTGAGGAGTGTGTGCGGAAGAATGGGCCAAAATCCACCTGAGCAATGCAGGGACTAGTGTCTCCATACAGGATGTGAGGAGTGTGTGCAGAAGAATGGGCCAAAATCCACCTGAGCAATGCAGGTGACTAGTGTCTCCATACAGGATGTGAGGAGTGTGTGCGGAAGAATGGGCCAAAATCCACCTGAGCAATGCAGGCGACTAGTGTCTCCATACAGGATGTGAGGAGTGTGTGCGGAAGAATGGACCAAAATCCACCTGAGCAATGCAGGTGACTAGTGTCTCCATACAGGACGTGAGGAGTGTGTGCAGAAGAATGGGCCAAAATCCACCTGAGCAATGCAGGCGACTAGTGTCTCCATACAGGATGTGAGGAGTGTGTGCGGAATAATGGGCCAAAATCCACCTGAGCAATGCAGGCGACTAGTGTCTCCATACAGGATGTGAGGAGTGTGTGCGGAAGAATGGGCCAAAATCCACCTGAGCAATGCAGGCGACTAGTGTCTCCATACAGGATGTGAGGAGTGTGTGCGGAAGAATGGGCCAAAATCCACCTGAGCAATGCAGGCGACTAGTGTCTCCATACAGGATGTGAGGAGTGTGTGTGTGGAAGAATGGGCCAAAATCCACCTGAGCAATGCAGGTGACTAGTGTCTCCATACAGGATGTGAGGAGTGTGTGCAGAAGAATGGACCAGAATCCACCTGAGCAATGCAGGTGACCAGTGTCTCCATACAGGATGTGAGGAGTGTGTGCGGAAGAATGGCCAAAATCCACCTGAGCAATGCAGGCGACCAATGTCTCCATACAGGATGTGAGGAGTGTGTGTGGAAGAATGGGCCAAAATCCACCTGAGCAATGCAGGTGACTAGTGTCTCCATACAGGATGTGAGGAGTGTGTGCAGAAGAATGGACCAGAATCCACCTGAGCAATGCAGGTGACCAGTGTCTCCATACAGGATGTGAGGAGTGTGTGCGGAAGAATGGGCCAAAACCCACCTGAGCAGTGCAGGGACTAGTGTCTCCATACAAGATGTGAGGAGTGTGTGCGGAAGAATGGGCCAAAATCCACCTGAGCAATGCAGGCGACTAGTGTCTCCATACAGGATGTGAGGAGTGTGTGCGGAGGAAGAATGGGCCAAAATCCACCTGAGCAATGCAGGCGACTAGTGTCTCCATACAGGATGTGAGGAGTGTGTGCGGAAGAATGGGCCAAAATCCACCTGAGCAATGCAGGCGACTAGTGTCTCCATACAGGATGTGAGGAGTGTGTGCAGAAGAATGGGCCAAAATTTACCTGAGCAATGCAGGCGACCAATGTCTCCATACAGGATGTGAGGAGTGTGTGCGGAAGAATGGGCCAAAATCCACCTGAGCAATGCAGGGACTAGTGTCTCCATACAGGATGTGAGGAGTGTGTGCAGAAGAATGGGCCAAAATCCACCTGAGCAATGCAGGTGACTAGTGTCTCCATACAGGATGTGAGGAGTGTGTGCGGAAGAATGGGCCAAAATCCACCTGAGCAATGCAGGCGACTAGTGTCTCCATACAGGATGTGAGGAGTGTGTGCGGAATAATGGGCCAAAATCCACCTGAGCAATGCAGGCGACTAGTGTCTCCATACAGGATGTGAGGAGTGTGTGCGGAAGAATGGGCCAAAATCCACCTGAGCAATGCAGGCGACTAGTGTCTCCATACAGGATGTGAGGAGTGTGTGCGGAAGAATGGGCCAAAATCCACCTGAGCAATGCAGGCGACTAGTGTCTCCATACAGGATGTGAGGAGTGTGTGTGTGGAAGAATGGGCCAAAATCCACCTGAGCAATGCAGGTGACTAGTGTCTCCATACAGGATGTGAGGAGTGTGTGCAGAAGAATGGACCAGAATCCACCTGAGCAATGCAGGTGACCAGTGTCTCCATACAGGATGTGAGGAGTGTGTGCGGAAGAATGGCCAAAATCCACCTGAGCAATGCAGGCGACCAATGTCTCCATACAGGATGTGAGGAGTGTGTGTGGAAGAATGGGCCAAAATCCACCTGAGCAATGCAGGCGACTAGTGTCTCCATACAGGATGTGAGGAGTGTGTGTGGAAGAATGGGCCAAAATCCACCTGAGCAATGCAGGGACTAGTGTCTCCATACAGGATGTGAGGAGTGTGTGTGGAAGAATGGGCCAAAATCCACCTGAGCAATGCAGGTGACTAGTGTCTCCATACAAAATGTGAGGAGTGTGTGCGGAAGAATGGACCAAAATCCACCTGAGCAATGCAGGTGACTAGTGTCTCCATACAGGATGTGAGGAGTGTGTGCAGAAGAATGGGCCAAAACCCACCTGAGCAATGCAGGCGACTAGTGTCTCCATACAGGATGTGAGGAGTGTGTGCGGAAGAATGGGCCAAAATCCACCTGAGCAATGCAGGCGACTAGTGTCTCCATACAGGATGTGAGGAGTGTGTGCGGAAGAATGGGCCAAAACCCACCTGAGCAATGCAGGGACTAGTGTCTCCATACAGGATGTGAGGAGTGTGTGCGGAAGAATGGGCCATAATCCACCTGAGCAATGCAGGCGACTAGTGTCTCCATACAGGATGTGAGGAGTGTGTGCGGAAGAATGGGCCAAAATCCACCTGAGCAATGCAGGCGACTAGTGTCTCCATACAGGATGTGAGGAGTGTGTGTGGAAGAATGGGCCAAAATCCACCTGAGCAATGCAGGTGACTAGTGTCTCCATACAGGATGTGAGGAGTGTGTGCAGAAGAATGGGCCAAAATCCACCTGAGCAATGCAGGCGACTAGTGTCTCCATACAGGATGTGAGGAGTGTGTGTGGAAGAATGGGCCAAAATCCACCTGAGCAATGCAGGCGACTAGTGTCTCCATACAGGATGTGAGGAGTGTGTGTGGAAGAATGGGCCAAAATCCACCTGAGCAATGCAGGCGACTAGTGTCTCCATACAGGATGTGAGGAGTGTGTGTGGAAGAATGGGCCAAAATCCACCTGAGCAATGCAGGGACTAGTGTCTCCATACAGGATGTGAGGAGTGTGTGTGGAAGAATGGGCCAAAATCCACCTGAGCAATGCAGGTGACTAGTGTCTCCATACAAAATGTGAGGAGTGTGTGCGGAAGAATGGACCAAAATCCACCTGAGCAATGCAGGTGACTAGTGTCTCCATACAGGATGTGAGGAGTGTGTGCGGAAGAATGGACCAAAATCCACCTGAGCAATGCAGGGACTAGTGTCTCCATACAGGATGTGAGGAGTGTGTGTGGAAGAATGGGCCAAAATCCACCTGAGCAATGCAGGTGACTAGTGTCTGCATACAGGATGTGAGGAGTGTGTGTGGAAGAATGGGCCAAAATCCACCTGAGCAATGCAGGTGACTAGTGTCTCCATACAGGATGTGAGGAGTGTGTGCGGAAGAATGGGCCAAAATCCTCCTGAGCAATGCAGGTGACTAGTGTCTCCATACAGGATGTGAGGAGTGTGTGTGTGGAAGAATGGCCCAAAATCCACCTGAGCAATGCAGGTGACTAGTGTCTCCATACAGAATGTGAGGAGTGTGTGTGGAAGAATGGGCCAAAATCCACCTGAGCAATGCAGGCGACTAGTGTCTCCATACAGGATGTGAGGAGTGTGTGTGTGGAAGAATGGCCCAAAATCCACCTGAGCAATGCAGGTGACTAGTGTCTCCATACAGAATGTGAGGAGTGTGTGTGGAAGAATGGGCCAAAATCCACCTGAGCAATGCAGGTGACTAGTGTCTCCATACAGGATGTGAGGAGTGTGCGGAAGAATGGGCCAAAACCCACCTGAGCAATGCAGGTGACTAGTGTCTCCATACAGGATGTGAGGAGTGTGTGCGGAAGAATGGGCCAAAATCCACCTGAGCAATGCAGGCGACTAGTGTCTCCATACAGGATGTGAGGAGTGTGTGCGGAAGAATGGGCCAAAATCCACCTGAGCAATGCAGGCGACTAGTGTCTCCATACAGGATGTGAGGAGTGTGTGTGGAAGAATGGGCCAAAATCCACCTGAGCAATGCAGGTGACTAGTGTCTCCATACAGGATGTGAGGAGTGTGTGCAGAAGAATGGGCCAAAATCCACCTGAGCAATGCAGGCGACTAGTGTCTCCATACAGGATGTGAAGAGTGTGTGTGGAAGAATGGGCCAAAATCCACCTGAGCAATGCAGGCGACTAGTGTCTCCATACAGGATGTGAGGAGTGTGTGTGGAAGAATGGGCCAAAATCCACCTGAGCAATGCAGGCGACTAGTGTCTCCATACAGGATGTGAGGAGTGTGTGTGGAAGAATGGGCCAAAATCCACCTGAGCAATGCAGGGACTAGTGTCTCCATACAGGATGTGAGGAGTGTGTGTGGAAGAATGGGCCAAAATCCACCTGAGCAATGCAGGTGACTAGTGTCTCCATACAAAATGTGAGGAGTGTGTGCGGAAGAATGGACCAAAATCCACCTGAGCAATGCAGGTGACTAGTGTCTCCATACAGGATGTGAGGAGTGTGTGCGGAAGAATGGACCAAAATCCACCTGAGCAATGCAGGTGACTAGTGTCTCCATACAGGATGTGAGGAGTGTGTGCGGAAGAATGGACCAAAATCCACCTGAGCAATGCAGGGACTAGTGTCTCCATACAGGATGTGAGGAGTGTGTGTGGAAGAATGGGCCAAAATCCACCTGAGCAATGCAGGTGACTAGTGTCTGCATACAGGATGTGAGGAGTGTGTGTGGAAGAATGGGCCAAAATCCACCTGAGCAATGCAGGTGACTAGTGTCTCCATACAGGATGTGAGGAGTGTGTGCGGAAGAATGGGCCAAAATCCTCCTGAGCAATGCAGGTGACTAGTGTCTCCATACAGGATGTGAGGAGTGTGTGTGTGGAAGAATGGCCCAAAATCCACCTGAGCAATGCAGGTGACTAGTGTCTCCATACAGAATGTGAGGAGTGTGTGTGGAAGAATGGGCCAAAATCCACCTGAGCAATGCAGGCGACTAGTGTCTCCATACAGGATGTGAGGAGTGTGTGTGGAAGAATGGGCCAAAATCCACCTGAGCAATGCAGGTGACTAGTGTCTCCATACAGGATGTGAGGAGTGTGTGCGGAAGAATGGGCCAAAATCCTCCTGAGCAATGCAGGTGACTAGTGTCTCCATACAGGATGTGAGGAGTGTGTGTGTGGAAGAATGGCCCAAAATCCACCTGAGCAATGCAGGTGACTAGTGTCTCCATACAGAATGTGAGGAGTGTGTGTGGAAGAATGGGCCAAAATCCACCTGAGCAATGCAGGCGACTAGTGTCTCCATACAGGATGTGAGGAGTGTGCGGAAGAATGGGCCAAAACCCACCTGAGCAATGCAGATGACTAGTGTCTCCATACAGGATGTGAGGAGTGTGTGCGGAAGAATGGGCCAAAATCCACCTGAGCAATGCAGGCGACTAGTGTCTCCATACAGGATGTGAGGAGTGTGTGCGGAAGAATGGGCCAAAATCCACCTGAGCAATGCAGGCGACTAGTGTCTCCGTACAGGATGTGAGGAGTGTGTGCGGAAGAATGGGCCAAAATCCACCTGAGCAGTGCAGGGACTAGTGTCTCCATACAGGATGTGAGGAGTGTGTGCGGAAGAATGGTCCAAAATCCACCTGAGCAATGCAGGCGACTAGTGTCTCCATACAGGATGTGAGGAGTGTGTGCGGAAGAATGGGCCAAAATCCACCTGAGCAATGCAGGGACTAGTGTCTCCATACAGGATGTGAGGAGTGTGTGCGGAAGAATGGGCCAAAACCCACCTGAGCAATGCAGGCGACTAGTGTCTCCATACAGGATGTGAGGAGTGTGTGCGGAAGAATGGCCCAAAATCCACCTGAGCAATGCAGCGACTAGTGTCTCCATACAGGATGTGAGGAGTGTGTGTGGAAGAATGGCCAAAATCCACCTGAGCAATGCAGGTGACCAGTGTCTCCATACAGGATGTGAGGAGTGTGTGCGGAAGAATGGGCCAAAATCCACCTGAGCAATGCAGGCGACTAGTGTCTCCATACAGGATGTGAGGAGTGTGTGCAGAAGAATGGACCAGAATCCACCTGAGCAATGCAGGTGACCAGTGTCTCCATACAGGATGTGAGGAGTGTGTGCGGAAGAATGGGCCAAAATCCACCTGAGCAATGCAGGGGACTAGTGCCTCCATACAGGATGTGAGGAGTGTGTGCGGAAGAATGGGCCAAAATCCACCTGAGCAATGCAGCGACTAGTGTCTCCATACAGGATGTGAGGAGTGTGTGCAGAAGAATGGGCCAAAATCCACCTGAGCAATGCAGGTGACCAGTGTCTCCATACAGGATGTGAAGAGTGTGTGCGGAAGAATGGGCCAAAATCCACCTGAGCAATGCAGGGGACTAGTGTCTCCATACAGGATGTGAGGAATGTGTGTGGAAGAATGGACCAAAATCCACCTGAGCAATGCAGGCGACTAGTGTCTCCATACAGGATGTGAGAAGTGTGTGTGGAAGAATGAGCCAAATTCCACCTGAGCAATGCAGGTGACTAGTGTCTCCATACAGGATGTGAGGAGTGTGTGCGGAAGAATGGGCCAAAATCCACCTGAGCAATGCAGGCGACTAGTGTCTCCATACAGGATGTGAGGAGTGTGTGCGGAAGAATGGGCCAAAATCCACCTGAGCAATGCAGGCGACTAGTGTCTCCATACAGGATGTGAGGAGTGTGTGCGGAAGAATGGGCCAAAATCCACCTGAGCAATGCAGGCGACTAGTGTCTCCATACAGGATGTGAGGAGTGTGTGCGGAAGAATGGGCCAAAATCCACCTGAGCAATGCAGGCGACTAGTGTCTCCATACAGGATGTGAGGAGTGTGTGCGGAAGAATGGCCCAAAATCCACCTGAGCAATGCAGCGACTAGTGTCTCCATACAGGATGTGAGGAGTGTGTGTGGAAGAATGGCCAAAATCCACCTGAGCAATGCAGGTGACCAGTGTCTCCATACAGGATGTGAGGAGTGTGTGCGGAAGAATGGGCCAAAATCCACCTGAGCAATGCAGGCGACTAGTGTCTCCATACAGGATGTGAGGAGTGTGTGCAGAAGAATGAACCAGAATCCACCTGAGCAATGCAGGTGACCAGTGTCTCCATACAGGATGTGAGGAGTGTGTGCGGAAGAATGGGCCAAAATCCACCTGAGCAATGCAGGGGACTAGTGTCTCCATACAGGATGTGAGGAGTGTGTGCAGAAGAATGGACCAAAATCCACCTGAGCAATGCAGGGACTAGTGCCTCCATACAGGATGTGAGGAGTGTGTGCGGAAGAATGGGCCAAAATCCACCTGAGCAATGCAGCGACTAGTGTCTCCATACAGGATGTGAGGAGTGTGTGCAGAAGAATGGACCAGAATCCACCTGAGCAATGCAGGTGACCAGTGTCTCCATACAGGATGTGAGGAGTGTGTGCGGAAGAATGGGCCAAAATCCACCTGAGCAATGCAGGGGACTAGTGTCTCCATACAGGATGTGAGGAATGTGTGTGGAAGAATGGACCAAAATCCACCTGAGCAATGCAGGCGACTAGTGTCTCCATACAGGATGTGAGAAGTGTGTGTGGAAGAATGAGCCAAATTCCACCTGAGCAATGCAGGTGACTAGTGTCTCCATACAGGATGTGAGGAGTGTGTGCGGAAGAATGGGCCAAAATCCACCTGAGCAATGCAGGCGACTAGTGTCTCCATACAGGATGTGAGGAGTGTGTGCGGAAGAATGGGCCAAAATCCACCTGAGCAATGCAGGCGACTAGTGTCTCCATACAGGATGTGAGGAGTGTGTGCGGAAGAATGGGCCAAAATCCACCTGAGCAATGCAGGCGACTAGTGTCTCCATACAGGATGTGAGGAGTGTGTGCGGAAGAATGGGCCAAAATCCACCTGAGCAATGCAGGCGACTAGTGTCTCCATACAGGATGTGAGGAGTGTGTGTAGAAGAATGGACCAAAATCCACCTGAGCAATGCAGGCGACTAGTGTCTCCATACAGGATGTGAGGAGTGTGTGCAGAAGAATGGGCCAAAATTCACCTGAGCAATGCAGGCGACTAGTGTCTCCATACAGGATGTGAGGAGTGTGTGCGGAAGAATGGCCAAAATCCACCTGAGCAATGCAGGCGACTAGTGTCTCCATACAGGATGTGAGGAGTGTGTGCGGAAGAATGACCAAAATCCACCTGAGCAATGCAGGTGACTAGTGTCTCCATACAGGATGTGAGGAGTGTGTGCGGAAGAATGGGCCAAAATCCACCTGAGCAATGCAGCGACTAGTGTCTCCATACAGGATGTGAGGAGTGTGTGCGGAAGAATGGGCCAAAATCCACCTGAGCAATGCAGGGACTAGTGCCTCCATACAGGATGTGAGGAGTGTGTGCGGAAGAATGGGCCAAAATCCACCTGAGCAATGCAGGGACTAGTGCCTCCATACAGGATGTGAGGAGTGTGTGCGGAAGAATGGGCCAAAATCCACCTGAGCAATGCAGGCGACTAGTGTCTCCATACAGGATGTGAGGAGTGTGTGCGGAGGAAGAATGGGCCAAAATCCACCTGAGCAATGCAGGCGACTAGTGTCTCCATACAGGATGTGAGGAGTGTGTGCGGAAGAATGGGCCAAAATCCACCTGAGCAATGCAGGCGACTAGTGTCTCCATACAGGATGTGAGGAGTGTGTGCAGAAGAATGGGCCAAAATTTACCTGAGCAATGCAGGCGACCAATGTCTCCATACAGGATGTGAGGAGTGTGTGCGGAAGAATGGGCCAAAATCCACCTGAGCAATGCAGGGACTAGTGTCTCCATACAGGATGTGAGGAGTGTGTGCAGAAGAATGGGCCAAAATCCACCTGAGCAATGCAGGTGACTAGTGTCTCCATACAGGATGTGAGGAGTGTGTGCGGAAGAATGGGCCAAAATCCACCTGAGCAATGCAGGCGACTAGTGTCTCCATACAGGATGTGAGGAGTGTGTGCGGAAGAATGGGCCAAAATCCACCTGAGCAATGCAGGCGACTAGTGTCTCCATACAGGATGTGAGGAGTGTGTGTGTGGAAGAATGGGCCAAAATCCACCTGAGCAATGCAGGTGACTAGTGTCTCCATACAGGATGTGAGGAGTGTGTGCAGAAGAATGGACCAGAATCCACCTGAGCAATGCAGGTGACCAGTGTCTCCATACAGGATGTGAGGAGTGTGTGCAGAAGAATGGACCAGAATCCACCTGAGCAATGCAGGTGACCAGTGTCTCCATACAGGATGTGAGGAGTGTGTGCGGAAGAATGGCCAAAATCCACCTGAGCAATGCAGGCGACCAATGTCTCCATACAGGATGTGAGGAGTGTGTGCGGAAGAATGGGCCAAAATCCACCTGAGCAGTGCAGGGACTAGTGTCTCCATACAGGATGTGAGGAGTGTGTGCAGAAGAATGGGCCAAAATCCACCTGAGCAATGCAGGTGACTAGTGTCTCCATACAGGATGTGAGGAGTGTGTGCAGAAGAATGGACCAGAATCCACCTGAGCAATGCAGGTGACCAGTGTCTCCATACAGGATGTGAGGAGTGTGTGCGGAAGAATGGCCAAAATCCACCTGAGCAATGCAGGCGACCAATGTCTCCATACAGGATGTGAGGAGTGTGTGCGGAAGAATGGGCCAAAATCCACCTGAGCAGTGCAGGGACTAGTGTCTCCATACAGGATGTGAGGAGTGTGTGCAGAAGAATGGGCCAAAATCCACCTGAGCAATGCAGGCGACTAGTGTCTCCATACAGGATGTGAGGAGTGTGTGCAGAAGAATGGACCAGAATCCACCTGAGCAATGCAGGTGACCAGTGTCTCCATACAGGATGTGAGGAGTGTGTGCGGAAGAATGGCCAAAATCCACCTGAGCAATGCAGGCGACCAATGTCTCCATACAGGATGTGAGGAGTGTGTGCGGAAGAATGGGCCAAAATCCACCTGAGCAGTGCAGGGACTAGTGTCTCCATACAGGATGTGAGGAGTGTGTGCAGAAGAATGGGCCAAAATCCACCTGAGCAATGCAGGTGACTAGTGTCTCCATACAGGATGTGAGGAGTGTGTGCAGAAGAATGGACCAGAATCCACCTGAGCAATGCAGGTGACCAGTGTCTCCATACAGGATGTGAGGAGTGTGTGCGGAAGAATGGGCCAAAACCCACCTGAGCAGTGCAGGGACTAGTGTCTCCATACAAGATGTGAGGAGTGTGTGCGGAAGAATGGGCCAAAATCCACCTGAGCAATGCAGGTGACCAGTGTCTCCATACAGGATATGAGGAGTGTGTGCGGAAGAATGGGCCAAAACCCACCTGAGCAATGCAGGCGACTAGTGTCTCCATACAGGATGTGAGGAGTGTGTGCGGAAGAATGGGCCAAAATCCACCTGAGCAATGCAGGCGACTAGTGTCTCCATACAGGATGTGAGGAGTGTGTGCGGAAGAATGGGCCAAAACCCACCTGAGCAATGCAGGTGACTAGTGTCTCCATACAGGATGTGAGGAGTGTGTGCGGAAGAATGGGCCAAATCCCACCTGAGCAATGCAGGGACTAGTGTCTCCATACAGGATGTGAGGAGTGTGTGCGGAAGAATGGGCCATAATCCACCTGAGCAATGCAGGCGACTAGTGTCTCCATACAGGATGTGAGGAGTGTGTGCGGAAGAATGGGCCAAAATCCACCTGAGCAATGCAGGTGACTAGTGTCTCCATACAGGATGTGAGGAGTGTGTGTGGAAGAATGGGCCAAAATCTACCTGAGCAATGCAGGCGACTAGTGTCTCCATACAGGATGTGAGGAGTGTGTGCGGAAGAATGGGCCAAAATCCACCTGAGCAATGCAGGTGACTAGTGTCTCCATACAGGATGTGAGGAGTGTGTGCGGAAGAATGGGCCAAAATCCACCTGAGCAATGCAGGTGACTAGTGTCTCCATACAGGATGTGAGGAGTGTGTGCGGAAGAATGGGCCAAAACCCACCTGAGCAATGCAGGGACTAGTGTCTCCATACAGGATGTGAGGAGTGTGTGCGGAAGAATGGGCCAAAATCCACCTGAGCAATGCAGGTGACCAGTGTCTCCATACAGGATGCGAGGAGTGTGTGCGGAAGAATGGGCCAAAACCCACCTGAGCAATGCAGGGACTAGTGTCTCCATACAGGATGTGAGGAGTGTGTGCGGAAGAATGGGCCAAAATCCACCTGAGCAATGCAGGTGACTAGTGTCTCCATACAGGATGTGAGGAGTGTGTGCGGAAGAATGGGCCAAAATCCACCTGAGCAATGCAGGTGACTAGTGTCTCCATACAGGATGTGAGGAGTGTGTGCGGAGGAATGGACCAAAATCCACCTGAGCAATGCAGGCGACTAGTGTCTCCATACAGGATGTGAGGAGTGTGTGCGGAAGAATAGCCAAAATCCACCTGAGCAATGCAGGCGACTAGTGTCTCCATACAGGATGTGAGGAGTGTGTGTGGAAGAATGGGCCAAAATCCAACTGAGCAATGCAGGCGACTAGTGTCTCCATACAGGATGTGAGGAGTGTGTGCGGAAGAATGGGCCAAAATCCACCTGAGCAATGCAGGCGACTAGTGTCTCCATACAGGATGTGAGGAGTGTGTGCAGAAGAATGGCCAAAATCCACCTGAGCAATGCAGGCGACTAGTGTCTCCATACAGGATGTGAGGAGTGTGTGCGGAGGAATGGACCGAAATCCACCTGAGCAATGCAGGTGACTAGTGTCTCCATACAGGATGTGAGGAGAGTGTGCGGAAGAATGGGCCAAAATCCACCTGAGCAATGCAGGTGACTAGTGTCTCCATACAGGATGTGAGGAGTGTGTGCGGAGGAATGGACCAAAATCCACCTGAGCAATGCAGGCGACTAGTGTCTCCATACAGGATGTGAGGAGTGTGTGCGGAAGAATGGCCAAAATCCACCTGAGCAATGCAAGCGACTAGTGTCTCCATACAGGATGTGAGGAGTGTGTGTGGAAGAATGGGCCAAAATCCAACTGAGCAATGCAGGCGACTAGTGTCTCCATACAGGATGTGAGGAGTGTGTGCAGAAGAATGGCCAAAATCCAACTGAGCAATGCAGGCGACTAGTGTCTCCATACAGGATGTGAGGAGTGTGTGCGTCAGAATGGGCCAAAATCCACCTGAGCAATGCAGGCGACTAGTGTCTCCATACAGGATGTGAGGAGTGTGTGCGGAGGAATGGACCGAAATCCACCTGAGCAATGCAGGCGACTAGTGTCTCCATACAGGATGTGAGGAGTGTGTGCGGAAGAATGGGCCAAAATCCACCTGAGCAATGCAGGCGACTAGTGTCTCCATACAGGATGTGAGGAGTGTGCGTGCGGAAGAATGGGCCAAAATCCACCTGAGCAATGCAGGCGACTAGTGTCTCCATACAGGATGTGAGGAGTGTGTGCGGAAGAATGGGCCAAAATCTACCTGAGCAATGCAGGCGACTAGTGTCTCCATACAGGATGTGAGGAGTGTGTGCGGAAGAATGGGCCAAAATCCACCTGAGCAATGCAGGTGACTAGTGTCTCCATACAGGATGTGAGGAGTGTGTGCGGAAGAATGGGCCAAAATCCACCTGAGCAATGCAGGCGACAAGTGTCTCCATACAGGATGTGAGGAGTGTGTGCGGAAGAATGGGCCAAAATCCACCTGAGCAATGCAGGTGACTAGTGTCTCCATACAGGATGTGAGGAGTGTGTGCGGAAGAATGGACCAAAATCCACCTGAGCAATGCAGGCGACTAGTGTCTCCATACAGGATGTGAGGAGTGTGCGTGCGGAAGAATGGGCCAAAATCCACCTGAGCAATTCAGGCGACTAGTGTCTCCATACAGGATGTGAGGAGTGTGTGCGGAAGAATGGGCCAAAATCCACCTGAGCAATGCAGGCGACTAGTGTCTCCATACAGGATGTGAGGAGTGTGTGCGGAAGAATGGGCCAAAATCTACCTGAGCAATGCAGGTGACTAGTGTCTCCATACAGGATGTGAGGAGTGTGTGCAGAAGAATGGGCCAAAATCCACCTGAGCAATGCAGGTGACTAGTGTCTCCATACAGGATGTGAGGAGTGTGTGCGGAAGAATGGGCCAAAATCCACCTGAGCAATGCAGGCGACTAGTGTCTCCATACAGGATGTGAGGAGTGTGTGCAGAAGAATGGGCCAAAATCCACCTGAGCAATGCAGGCGACTAGTGTCTCCATACAGGATGTGAGGAGTGTGTGCGGAAGAATGGGCCAAAATCCACCTGAGCAATGCAGGCGACTAGTGTCTTCATAGAGAAAATGTCTGGAAGCTTCATCACCAACAAAGGAGACTGTACCAAGTACTACATCCCTTTTAGCACCGTGTTGAGTCCTTCCCCGGTGTGACTTCTCCTTGTTACACATTGGGCTGTGCGGTGAGTTCTTTGCGGTGTGGGCTGGACGCGCTGTTACTACAGATAATCGGATCTGAGCTTTACAGTTCGGTGATTGTCCTGAATACAGGCTTCACAAAAACAAAAATCAGTGTTCCAGTTTGGACTTCAAGTGCTATATGTATGCAAACCACTGGAGTGAGCATCGCTGTGCTCGGGTACACTCAGTGCTCGGGTACACTTGATGCTCGGCTCAGTTTGAGACACTTGCAGTGTGTAAATAGCTCGCACTTGGGGTAACGAGCGTTATCGGATGTTGTGTGCACAAAAAAACCCAACCTCTCTCCCCCGGAAGTGACCTAATTATGGGGGGCTGCATGTGGGCGGAGAGCTGAACTGCCCAATCAGTGACTTCCAATGAGATTCAGGTAAAGTCCGGGTCCAGAACAGAACTTTATGTAAAGTCCGGCTGAATCCCAGAACAGAACATCCACCAGCCACGGGTCCAATCATCTCTAACAACTTACTGCAACCCTATACTACAACACTAATATCACCTGCTGTATGTATATATATATATATATATAAGCTGTATGTGTGTGTGTTTGTTCGCTAGAGGAATCCGCACCGTCGCATTTACAATCATGACATTTTGCACAGACACTCCATGTGACTCAGGGAACGTCGTAGACTGTTATTACAGGAAAATTTAACCCTGCGCTTTACAGTTACTCTCCAAAAAACCTGCCTCCATTAAAGTCAATGGAGCTGCGAGTTACAGTCTATTAATAGTAGCTGTGATTGGTTGCTAAAGGAACAAATATTGTTAGTATAAGAAGCTTCTGTGTGAGGTAATATGATGTCGGTGGAGAGACAGAGACAACAAATGAATGGTCTGCACTCAGGCTGAGTTGAGGATGGGCTAGTGAAAATGGGGCGATACCCGAAAGTCATATATGAATGAATTCACTGCACTCGTTATTAAACGTGAAATAATTTTTAATGAAACGTGGAAAAGCAAAAAATCCAACGACGTTTCGACCCACGGGGTCTTTTTCAAGTCGCTGTCTGATGGGTGAGTGTAGGGTGAAGAATATAGTGCGCTGAAGCACTAAGACAAATGAAAAAGGTGCCTTAGAGATAAGTTGTGCAAGCACAGCTGCGCTGTTGCTGGGGAATTCTAGTGTGTTCCCCAGCAACAGCGCGGCTGTGCTAGCACAACTTACCTCTAAGGCACCTTTTTCATTTGTCTTAGTGCTTCAGCGCACTATATTTTTACCCTACACTCACCCATCAGACAGCGACTTGAAAAAGACCCCGTGGGTCGAAATATCGTATTTTTTGCTTTTCCACGTTTCATTAAAAAATATTTCACGTTTAATAACGAGTGCAGTGAATTCATTCATATATGAGAGACAGACAGACAGAAAGAGACAGAGAAAGACAGACAGGGAAAGAGACAGAAGCAGACAGACACAGACAGAGAGGGAAATAGACAGAGAGAGACAAAGACAGGGATAGAGACAGACAAAGACACAGAGAGGGATAGAGACAGACAGGGAAAGAGACAGACAGACTGTCAAAAAGACAGAGGCAGACAGACATAGACAGACAGGGAAAGGGACAGAGAGAGACACAGACAGGGACATAGACAGACAGAGACACAAACAGGGAAAGAGACAGACAGGGAAAGAGACAGAGACAGACAGTCAAAGAAGCAGACAGACAGAGACACAGACAGAGAAAGAGACCGGCAGACAGGGAAAGAGACAGACAGGGAAACAGACACATACAGGGAAACAGACAGGGAAAGAGGCAGACAGGGAAAGAGACAGACAGACTGGAATAGAGAGACGGTCAAAGAGGCAGACAGACAGAGACACAGAAAGGGAAAGAGACAGGCAGACAGGGAAAGAGACAGACAGGGAAAGAGAGACAGACAGGGAAAGAGAGACAGACAGGGAAAGAGAGACAGACAGGGAAAGAGACAGACAGGGAAAGAGAGACAGACAGGGAAAGAGACAGATAGTCAAAGAGGCAGACAGACGGGGAAAGAGGCAGACGGGGAAAGAGGCAGACGGGGAAAGAGGCAGACGGGGAAAGAGACAGACCGACGGGGAAAGAGACAGACCGACGGGGAAAGAGACAGACCGACGGGGAAAGAGACAGACCGACGGGGAAAGAGACAGACCGACGGGGAAAGAGACAGACCGACGGGGAAAGAGACAGACCGACGGGGAAAGAGACAGACCGACAGGGAAAGACAGACCGACAGGGAAAGACAGACCGACAGGGAAAGACAGACCGACAGGGAAAGAGACAGACAGGGAAAGGCAGACAGGGAAAGAGAGAGACACAGACAGGGAAAGAGAGAGAGGGAAAGACAGGCAGGGAAAGAGACAGGCAGACAGGGAAAGAGACAGACACAGACAGGGAAAAAAAACAGATGGGGAAAGAGACAGAGACAGACAGGGAAAGAGACAGACGGAAAAAGAGACAGGGAAAGACAGCCAGAGACACAGACAGGGAAAGAGAGAGACAGACAGGGAAAGAGACAGGCAGACAGGAAAAGAGACACAGACAGGAAAAGAGACACAGACAGGAAAAAAACAGGGAAAGAGACAGAGACAAAGAAAAAGATAGGGAAAGAGACAAACCTGGACAGAGACAGGGAAAGAGACAGATGGGGAAAGAGACAGACAGGGAAAGAGAGAGAGACAGTCAAACAGACAGACAGGGAAAGAGACAGGCAGACAGGGAAAGAGAGACAGGGAAAGAGACAGACAGGGAAAGGCAGACAGGGAAAGAGAGACAGGGAAAGAGACAGAGAGAGAGGGAAAGACAGGCAGGGAAAGAGACAGATGGTCAAAGAGACAGGCAGACAGGGAAAGAGACAGATGGGGAAAGGACAGAGAGACATGCAGACAGGGAAAGAGAGACAGGGAAAGAGACAGACAGGGAAAGAGAGACAGGCAGACAGGGAAAGAGACAGACAGGGAAAGGCAGACAGGGAAAGAGACAAAGACACAGACAGGGAAAGAGACAGAGACACAGACAGGGAAAGAGACAGAGAGAGAGGGAAAGACAGGCAGGGAAAGAGACAGATGGTCAAAGAGGCAGACAGACAGGGAAAGAGACAGGCAGACAGGGAAAGAGAGAGCTGGGGAAAGAGACAGATGGGGAAAGAGACAGAGAGACATGCAGACAGGGAAAGAGAGACAGGGAAAGAGACAAAAACAGGGAAAGAGACACAGACAAAGAAAAAGATAGGGAAAGAGACAAACCTGGACAGAGACAGGGAAAGAGACAGATGGGGAAAGAAGACAGACAGGGAAAGAGAGAGAGACAGTCAAACAGACAGACAGGGAAAGAGGCAGACAGGGAAAGAGACAGGGAAAGAGACAGACAGAGAAAGAGAGACAGGCAGACAGGGAAAGAGACAGAGAGAGAGGGAAAGACAGGCAGGGAAAGAGACAGATGGTCAAAGAGGCAGACAGACAGGGAAAGAGACAGGCAGACAGGGAAAGACAGCTGGGGAAAGAGACAGATGGGGAAAGAGACAGAGACATGCAGACAGGGAAAGAGAGACAGGGAAAGAGACAGACAGGGAAAGAGACAAAAACAGGGAAAGAGACACAGACAAAGAAAAAGATAGGGAAAGAGACAAACCTGGACAGAGACAGGGAAAGAGACAGATGGGGAAAGAGAGAGAGACAGTCAAACAGACAGACAGGGAAAGAGACAGGCAGACAGGGAAAGAGACAGGGAAAGAGACAGACAGAGAAAGAGAGACAGGCAGACAGGGAAAGAGACAGAGACGCAGACAGGGAAAGAGACAGAGACACAGACAGGGAAAGAGACAGACAAAGAGAGACAGACAGACAGGGAAAGAGACAGACAGGGAAAGACAGACAGACAGGGAAAGAGACAGAGACACAGACAGGGAAAGAGACAGAGACACAGACAGGGAAAGAGACAGAGAGACATGCAGACAGGGAAAGAGAGACAGGGAAAGAGACAGACAGGGAAAGAGACAGACAGAGAAAGAGAGACAGGCAGACAGGGAAAGAGACAGACAGGGAAAGACAGACAGACAGGGAAAGAGACAGAGACACAGACAGGGAAAGAGACAGAGACACAGACAGGGAAAGAGACAGAGACACAGACAGGGAAAGAGAGAGAGGGAAAGACAGGCAGGGAAAGAGACAGATGGTCAAAGAGGCAGACAGACAGGGAAAGAGACAGGCAGACAGGGAAAGAGACAGATGGGGAAAGAGACAGAGAGACATGCAGACAGGGAAAGAGATACAGGGAAAGAGACAGACAGGGAAAAAGACAGATGGAAAAAGAGACAGAGACAGACAGGGAAAGAGACACAGACAGGAAAAGAGACACAGACAGGAAAAGAGACAGAGACAGGAAAAGAGACAGAGACAAAGAAAAAGATAGGGAAAGAGACAGGGAAAGAGACGGAGACAGACGGGGAAAGAGACAAACCTTGAAAGAGACAGGGAAACAGACAGACCTGGAAAGAGACAGACGGGGAAAGAGACAGGGAAAGAGAGAGAGACAGTCAAACAGACAGACAGGGAAAGAGACAGGCAGACAGGGAAAGAGGCAGACAGGAAAAAAGACAGACGGAAAGAGACAGACAGGGAACGACAGACTGACAGGGAAAGAGAGACTGGCAGACAGGGAAAGAGACAGAGACAGACATGAAAAGAGACAGACAGACAGGGAAAGAGACAGACAGAGAAAGGCAGACAGGAAAAGAGACACAGACAGGGAAAGAGAGACAGGGGAAGAGACAGGCAGGGAAAGACAGACAGGGAAAGAGACAGACAGGGAAAGAGAGAGAGAGGGAAAGACAGGCAGGAAAGAGACAGATGGTCAAAGAGGCAGACAGACAGGGAAAGAGACAGGCAGACAGGGAAAGAGACAGAGACAGACAGGGAAAGAGACAGAGAGACATGCAGACAGGGAAAGAGACAGACAGGGAAAGAGACAGTCAGGGAAAGAGACAGACAGGGAAAAAGACAGACGGAAAAAGAGAGAGACAGACAGGAAAAGACAGAGACACAGACAGGGAAAGAGACACGCAAACAGGGAAAGAGAGAGAGAGAGACAGGAAAAGAGACAGACAGGGAAAGAAACAGGGAAAGAGACACAGACAGGAAAAGAGACAGAGACAAAGAAAAAGATAGGGAAAGAGACCGGGAAAGAGATGGAGACAGATGGGGAAAGAGACAAACCTGGAAAGAGACAAACCTGGAAAGAGACAGGGAAACAGACAGACCTGGAAAGAGACAGACCTGGAAAGAGACAGGGAAAGAGACAGATGGGGAAAGAGACAGGGAAAGAGAGAGACAGTCAAACAGACAGAAAGGGAAAGAGACAGGCAGAGAGGGAAAGAGACAGGCAGACAGGGAAAGAGGCAGACAGGGAAAGAGACAAAAATAGGGAAAGAGACAGAGACAAAGAAAAGGATAGGGAAAGAGACGCAGACAGACGAGGGAAAGAGACAGACCTGGAAAGAGACAGACCGGGAAAGAGATAGGGAAAGAGACAGAGACAAGGAAAGAGATAGGGAAAGAGACAGACGGGGAAAGAGACAAGGAAAGAGACAGGCAGAGATGGGGAAAGAGACAGGGAAAGAGACAAACAAGGAAAGAGACAGGAAAAAAGACATACAGGGAAAGAAATGGGGAAAGAGACAGACGGGGAAAGAGACAGGGAAAGAGACAGACAGGGAAAGAGACAGATGGGGAAAGAGACAGATGGGGAAAGAGACTGACAGGGAAAGATTCAGACCTGGAACGAGACAGGCAGGGAAAGAGACAGACAGACACAGACAGACACACAGAGACAGACAGACAGACAGTTACTATCCCGGGTACTGCAGCTAGTATATATATATATATATATATATATATATATATATATATATATATATATACATATATATATATATATACACAGTGCCTACAAGTAGTATTCAACCCCCTGCAGATTTAGCAGGTTTGATAAGATGCAAATAAGTTAGAGCCTGCAAACTTCAAACAAGAGCAGGATTTATTAACAGATGCATAAATCTTACAAACCAACAAGTTATGTTGCTCAGTTAAATTTTAATACATTTTCAACATAAAAGTGGGGGTCAATTATTATTCATCCCCTAGGTTTAATATTTTGTGGAATAACCCTTGTTTGCAATTACAGCTAATAATCGTCTTTTATAAGACCTGATCAGGCTGGCACAGGTCTCTGGAGTTATCTTGGCCCACTCCTCCATGCAGATCTTCTCCAAGTTATCTAGGTTCTTTGGGTGTCTCATGTGGACTTTAATCTTGAGCTCCTTCCACAAGTTTTCAATTGGGTTAAGGTCAGGAGACTGACTAGGCCACTGCAATACCTTGATTTTTTCCCTCTTGAACCAGGCCTTGGTTTTCTTGGCTGTGTGCTTTGGGTCGTTGTCTTGTTGGAAGATGAAATGACGACCCATCTTAAGATCCTTGATGGAGGAGCGGAGGTTCTTGGCCAAAATCTCCAGGTAGGCCGTGCTATCCATCTTCCCATGGATGCGGACCAGATGGCCAGGCCCCTTGGCTGAGAAACAGCCCCACAGCATGATGCTGCCACCACCATGCTTCACTGTAGGGATGGTATTCTTGGGGTCGTATGCAGTGCCATCCAGTATCCAAACATCACGTGTGTGGTTGGCACCAAAGATCTCGATCTTGGTCTCATCAGACCAGAGAACCTTGAACCAGTCTGTCTCAGAGTCCTCCAAGTGATCATGAGCAAACTGTAGACGAGCCTTGACATGACGCTTTGAAAGTAAAGGTACCTTACGGGCTCGTCTGGAACGGAGACCATTGCGGTGGAGTACGTTACTTATGGTATTGACTGAAACCAATGTCCCCACTGCCATGAGATCTTCCCGGAGCTCCTTCCTTGTTGTCCTTGGGTTAGCCTTGACTCTTCGGACAAGCCTGGCCTCGGCACGGGTGGAAACTTTCAAAGGCTGTCCAGGCCGTGAAAGGCTAACAGTAGTTCCATAAGCCTTCCACTTCCGGATGATGCTCCCAACAGTGGAGACAGGTAGGCCCAACTCCTTGGAGAGGGTTTTGTACCCCTTGCCAGCCTTGTGACCCTCCACGATCTTGTCTCTGATGGCCTTGGAATGCTCCTTTGTCTTTCCCATGTTGACCAAGTATGAGTGCTGTTGACAAGTTTGGGGAGGGTCTTAATTAGTCAGAAAAGGCTGGAAAAAGAGATAATTAATCCAAACATGTGAAGCTCATTGTTCTTTGTGCCTGAAATACTTCTTAATACTTTAGGGGAACCAAACAGAATTCTTGTGGTTTGAGGGGTTGAATAATAAATGACCCTCTGAATAAACTTTTCACAAATTTAAAAAGAAAAAAGAAATAACATTCTTTTTTGCTGCATTTCACACTTCCAGGCTGATCTACAGTCCAAATGTCACAATGCCAAGTTATTCCGAATGTGTAAACCTGCTACATCTGCAGGGGGTTGAATACTACTTGTAGGCACTGTATAATATATATATATATATATATATATATATATATATATATATATATATATATATATATACACGCACACAAACATACACAAACACACACATACACACAGCTCTGGTAAAACTTCAGACCCCGCTGCATAATTGTCAGTTTTTCTGATTTTTCTCTTTATATTTGTGAGTAAAATGTAAATTGTTCTTTATTCTATAATCTACTGACGACGTCTCCCAATTTCCAGCAATAAATTTTGTATTTATTTTCTGAAAATGAGAAATGGTGAAAATAACAGAACAATGCGCAGAATGCAAAGGATGCGCAGCGCTCTCACCTCAAATAATGCAAAGAAAACAAGTCCATAATCATTTACACAACAATATAATAATGTTTTATCTCATAACAGAGAGTAGTAGAGATGGGTTTCAAAAGCCGCGCCAATGACCAGATGATCATGGAAGTATAAGATTAATGTTGCTTTATTTCATGCACAGGTCAAGTCAACGCGTTTCAGGAGTCTCAGTTCCCTTCCTCAGGACAAAACAGGCGAAAGAACAACAAACATCAAGGGAGCTGAGTCTCCTGAAATGCGTTGACTTGACCTGTGCATGAAATAAAGCAACACTAATCTTATACTTCCATGATCATCTGGTCATTGGCGCGGCTTTTGAAACCCATCTCTACTACTCTCTGTTATCAGCCACCGTGGGGATTGCTGCCGTGACCTTGAGTTACATGCTTCTACAGGAGTTGTGACTGTCACAACCCCTATTGGTGAGTAGTACTGCTCATTCTCTAACCCCGTACCTATTGGGGTAAGACCCTATTTGCGCTTCTTTTTCCACAGTCTTCTTATTAATGTTTTACCTCAGGAAGACTCAGGAATCAGTATTTTGTGAAATAACCATGATTATTAATCCCAGCTTTCCTGCGTCTTGGCCGCTTTCCTCCAGTCTTCACACTGGTTCTGGGTGACCTTAAGACACTCCTGGTGCAGAAATGTAAGCAGTTCTGTGTTTGATGGCTTGTGACTATCCATCTTCCTGTTGATTACATTACAGAGGTTTTCAATGGGGTTCAGGTCTGGAGATTGGCTGGCCATGACATGGTTTTGATGTGGTGTCCTTCATCCACACATTGATGGACCTAGCTGTGTGGCATGGTGCATTGTCCTGCTGGAAAAACCAGTCCTCAGAGTTGGGGAACATTGCCTGAGCAGAAGGAAGCAGCTGTTTTTCCAGGATAACCTTGTATGCGGCTTGATTCATACATCCTTCACAAAGTTTAATCTGCCCAATTCCAGCCTTGCTGAAACATCCCCAGATCATCACTGATCCTCCACCAAATTTCACAGTGGGTGCAAGACACCGTGCCTTGTACGCCTCTCCAGGTCTCCACCTAACCATTAGACGACCAGGGATTGGGCAAAGCTGAAAATTAGACTCATCAGAGAAGATGACCTTACTCCAGTCCTCTATGGTCCAATCCTTATGGTCTTTGGCAAACTTCAGGCTCTCCATTGATGAAAGGCTTTTTCTAGCTTTACATGACTTGAGCCCTGCCTCTAGGAGCCTGTTACAGACTGTTCTTGCCGTGCACTTCACCCCGGCTGCCATTCGCCATTCCTTGTGTAGGTCACTTGATGTCATCCTGCGGTTGCTGAGTGACATTGGAATAAGATGACGGTCATCCTGGTCAGTGGAGAGTCGCTTTCGCCCTCTGCCGGTCTGTAGCTCTGTTGTCCCCAATGTCTGCTGCTTCACCTTGTTGTAATGGACTGTTATCTTAGAAATTTTAAGGATGGAGGCAGCATGCCGCTCACTGTCTTCCTCTGCTAGTAAAGCCAGGATTGAGCCCTTCTTCCTCACTCAGGACTTCTTTTCAGCTCCTCTGGATGGTTACAAGTTGTATCATTCCTATTATTTGGGATATTACTCGCACTTGTTCTGCCTCCAGCTCGTCCTATTGCAGGAGGATTGTGAAGACCACAGAAGTGTTTCTTACACCTTCCCTCCTTGTATAAGATTTGGTTCAGGTGATCCCCTAATCACAAGCTCATTAAGCAGAATGAGGGGACTCTGGTGGAAGTCACCTGACGCTGGAATGGAACGGCTGTCAGACATGGAGAGATGGTTGTTATACAACTGGGCAGGGGTCTCTTCATTTTTGCCGGAGCTGTATATACAGGGGAGGATGATGAGAATATCACCCATCAACACAGCACACGGACCCAAGAGCTGAGGGGGCCCCAACCAACTCCACAGTGTCCTACAGTCTCCTCCCCCACTAATGGCTGATAACAAGGAGTAATAGACGATCCTGTCCCCACTTTCCTGGTTTTATTACTGGTTTCCACCTAGTTGTGATATTTGGGGAAGGTCAGAAATAAGATAAGTGGAAGGCAGGACAGGGAGGAGTGCGGGGCAGGACGGAGAGCAGTGTGGGGCAGGACAGGGAGGAGTGTGGGGCAGGACAGGGAGGAGTGTGGGGCAGGACAGGGAGGAGTGTGGGGCAGGACAGGGAGGAGTGTGGGGCAGGACAGGGAGGAGTGTGGGGCAGAATGGAGAGGAGTGTGGGGCAGGATGGAGAGGAGTGTGGGGCAGGACGGAGAGCAGTGTGGGGTAGGACGTAGAGGAGTGTGGGGCGGGACGGGGATTAGTGTGGGACAGGACGGAGAGCAGTGTGGGGCAGGACGGAGAGCAGTGTGGGGCAGGACGGAGAGCAGTGTGGGGCAGGATGGAGAGCAGTGTGGGGCAGGACGGGGATTAGTGTGGGACAGGACGGAGAGCAGTGTGGGGCAGGACGGAGAGCAGTGTGGGGCAGGACGGAGAGCAGTGTGGGGCAGGACGGAGAGCAGTGTGGGGCAGGATGGAGAGCAGTGTGGGGCAGGATGGAGAGCAGTGTGGGGCAGGACGGGGATTAGTGTGGGGCAGGACGGAGAGCAGTGTGGGGCAGGACGGAGAGCAGTGTGGGGCAGGACGGAGAGGAGTGTGGGGCAGGACGGAGAGCAGTGTGGGGCAGGACGGAGAGCAGTGTGGGGCAGGACGGAGAGCAGTGTGGGGCAGGACGGAGAGGAGTGTGGGGCAGGACAGGGATTAGTGTGGGGCAGGACGGGGATTAGTGTGGGGCAGGATGGAGAGGAATGTGGGGCAGGACGGAGAGGAATGTGGGGCAGGACGGAGAGCAGTGTGGGGCAGGATGGAGAGCAGTGTGGGGCAGGATGGAGAGCAGTGTGGGGCAGGATGGAGAGCAGTGTGGGGCAGGACGGAGAGCAGTGTGGGGCAGGACGGAGAGCAGTGTGGGGCAGGATGGAAAGGAGTGTGGGGCAGGACGGGGATTATTGTGGGGCAGGACAGGGAGGAGTGTGGGGCAGGACGGAGAGCAGTGTGGGGCAGAACGGAGAGCAGTGTAGGCCAGGACGGGGATTAGTGTGGGGCAGGACGGGGATTAGTGTGGGGCAGGACAGGGAGGAGTGTGGGGCAGGACGGGGATTAGTGTTGGGCAGGACAGGGAGGAGTGTGGGGCAGGACGGAGAGCAGTGTGGGGCAGGACAGGGATTAGTGTGGGGCAGGACAGGGAGCAGTGTGGGGTAGGACGGAGAGCAGTGTGGGGTAGGACGGAGAGCAGTGTGGGGTAGGACGGAAAGCAGTGTGGGGCAGGACAGGGATTAGTGTGGGGCAGGACGGAGAGCAGTGTGGGGCAGGACAGGGAGGAGTGCGGGGCAGGACAGAGAGCAGTGTGGGGCAGGATGGAGAGGAGTGTGGGGCAGGACAGGGAGGAGTGCGGGGCAGGACAGAGATCAGTGTGGGGCAGGACAGAGAGGAGTGCGGGGCAGGACAGAGAGCAGTGTGGGGCAGGACAGGGAGGAGTGCGGGGCAGGACGGAGAGCAGTGTGGGGCAGGACGGAGAGCAGTGTGGGGCAGGACAGGGAGGAGTGCGGGGCAGGACAGAGAGGAGTGCGGGGCAGGACAGAGAGGAGTGTGGGGCAGGACAGAGAGGAGTGTGGGGCAGGATGGAGAGGAGTGTGGGGCAAGACGGGGATTAGTGTGGGGCAGGACGGAGAGCAGTGTGGGGCAGGACGGAGAGGAGTGTGGGACAGGATGGAGAGGAGTGTGGGGCAGGACGGGGATTAGTGTGGGGCAGGACGGGGATTAGTGTGGGGCAGGACAGAGAGGAGTGTGGGGCAGGACGGGGATTAGTGTGGGGCAGGACGGGGATTAGTGTGGGGCAGGACGGAGAGCAGTGTGGGGTGGGACGGAGAGCAGTGTGGGTCAGGATGGAGAGGAGTGTGGGGCAGGACAGGGATTAGTGTGGGGCAGGACAGAGAGGAGTGTGGGGCAGGACGGGGATTAGTGTTGGGCAGGACAGGGAGGAGTGTGGGGCAGGACGGAGAGCAGTGTGGGGCAGGACAGAGATTAGTGTGGGGCAGGACAGGGAGGAGTGTGGGGCAGGACGGAGAGCAGTGTGGGGTAGGACGGAGAGCAGTGTGGGGTAGGACGGAGAGCAGTGTGGGGTAGGACGGAGAGCAGTGTGGGGTAGGACGGAGAGCAGTGTGGGGCAGGACAGGGATTAGTGTGGGGCAGGACGGAGAGCAGTGTGGGGCAGGACAGAGAGGAGTGTGGGGCAGGACAGAGAGGAGTGTGGGGCAGGACAGAGAGGAGTGTGGGGCAGGACAGAGAGGAGTGTGGGGCAGGACAGAGAGGAGTGTGGGGCAGGACAGAGAGGAGTGTGGGGCAGGACAGAGAGGAGTGTGTGGCAGGACAGAGAGGAGTGTGGGGCAGGACAGAGAGGAGTGTGGGGCAGGACAGAGAGGAGTGTGGGGCAGGACAGGGAGGAGTGTGGGGCAGGACAGGGAGGAGTGTGGGGCAGGACAGGGAGGAGTGTGGGGCAGGACAGGGAGGAGTGTGGGGCAGAATGGAGAGGAGTGTGGGGCAGGATGGAGAGGAGTGTGGGGCAGGACGGAGAGCAGTGTGGGGTAGGATGGAGAGCAGTGTGGGGCAGGATGGAGAGCAGTGTGGGGCAGGACGGGGATTAGTGTGGGGCAGGACGGAGAGCAGTGTGGGGCAGGACGGAGAGCAGTGTGGGGCAGGATGGAGAGCAGTGTGGGGCAGGACGGGGATTAGTGTGGGGCAGGACGGAGAGCAGTGTGGGGCAGGACGGAGAGCAGTGTGGGGCAGGACGGAGAGGAGTGTGGGGCAGGACGGAGAGCAGTGTGGGGCAGGACGGAGAGCAGTGTGGGGCAGGACGGAGAGCAGTGTGGGGCAGGACGGAGAGCAGTGTGGGGCAGGACGGAGAGCAGTGTGGGGCAGGACGGAGAGGAGTGTGGGGCAGGACAGGGATTAGTGTGGGGCAGGACGGGGATTAGTGTGGGGCAGGACGGAGAGGAATGTGGGGCAGGACGGAGAGCAGTGTGGGGCAGGATGGAGAGCAGTGTGGGGCAGGATGGAGAGGAGTGTGGGGCAGGACGGAGAGCAGTGTGGGGCAGGACGGAGAGCAGTGTGGGGCAGGATGGAGAGGAGTGTGGGGCAGGACAGGGATTAGTGTGGGGCAGGACGGGGATTAGTGTGGGGCAGGACTGGGAGGAGTGTGGGGCAGGACTGGGAGGAGTGTGGGGCAGGACAGGGAGGAGTGCGGGGCAGGACGGAGAGCAGTGTGGGGCAGGATGGAGAGCAGTGTGGGGCAGGACGGAGAGGAGTGTGGGGCAGGACGGAGAGGAGTGTGGGGCAGGACAGGGAGGAGTGCGGGGCAGGACAGGGAGGAGTGCGGGCCAGGACAGGGAGGAGTGCGGGGCAGGACAGGGAGAAGTGCGGGGCAGGACAGGGAGAAGTGCGGGGCAGGACAGGGAGGAGTGCGGGGCAGGACAGGGAGGAGTGCGGGGCAGGACAGGGAGGAGTGCGGGGCAGGACAGGGAGGAGTGCGGGGCAGGACTGGGAGGAGTGCGGGGCAGGACTGGGAGGAGTGTGGGGCAGGACGGAGAGGAGTGTAGGCCAGGACGGGGATTAGTGTGGGGCAGGACGGGGATTAGTGTGGGGCAGGACGGGGATTAGTGTGGGGCAGGACAGGGAGGAGTGTGGGGCAGGACGGAGAGCAGTGTGGGGCAGGACGGAGAGCAGTGTGGGGCAGGACGGAGAGCAGTGTGGGGCAGGACAGGGAGGAGTGCGGGGCAGGACAGAGAGGAGTGTGGGGCAGGACAGAGAGGAGTGTGGGGCAGGACAGAGAGGAGTGTGGGGCAGGATGGAGAGGAGTGTGGGGCAAGACGGGGATTAGTGTGGGGCAGGACGGAGAGCAGTGTGGGGCAGGACGGAGAGGAGTGTGGGACAGGATGGAGAGGAGTGTGGGGCAGGACGGGGATTAGTGTGGGGCAGGACGGGGATTAGTGTGGGGCAGGACAGAGAGCAGTGTGGGGCAGGATGGAGAGGAGTGTGGGGCGGGACGGAGAGCAGTGTGGGGCGGGACGGAGAGCAGTGTGGGGCGGGACGGAGAGCAGTGTGAGGCAGGATGGAGAGGAGTGTGGGGCAGGACGGGGATTAGTGTGGGGCAGGACTGGGAGGAGTGTGGGGCAGAACAGAGAGGAGTGTGGGGCAGGACGGGGATTAGTGTGGGGCAGGACGGGGATTAGTGTGGGGCAGGACGGGGATTAGTGTGGGGCAGGACGGAGAGCAGTGTGGGGCAGGATGGAGAGGAGTGTGGGGTGGGACGGAGAGCAGTGTGGGGCAGGATGGAGAGGAGTGTGGGGCAAGACGGGGATTAGTGTGGGGCAGGACGGAGAGCAGTGTGGGGCAGGACGGAGAGGAGTGTGGGACAGGATGGAGAGGAGTGTGGCGAGGAACGGGGATTAGTGTGGGGCAGGACGGGGATTAGTGTGGGGCAGGACAGAGAGCAGTGTGGGGCAGGATGGAGAGGAGTGTGGGGCGGGACGGAGAGCAGTGTGGGGCGGGACGGAGAGCAGTGTGGGGCGGGACGGAGAGCAGTGTGGGGCAGGACAGAGAGGAGTGTGGGGCAGGACAGAGAGGAGTGTGGGGCAGGACAGAGAGGAGTGTGGGGCAGGACAGAGAGGAGTGTGGGGCAGGACAGAGAGGAGTGTGGGGCAGGACAGAGAGGAGTGTGGGGCAGGACAGGGAGGAGTGTGGGGCAGGACAGGGAGGAGTGTGGGGCAGGACAGGGAGGAGTGTGGGCCAGGACAGGGAGGAGTGTGGGGCAGGACAGGGAGGAGTGTGGGGCAGGACAGGGAGGAGTGTGGGGCAGAATGGAGAGGAGTGTGGGGCAGGATGGAGAGGAGTGTGGGGCAGGACGGAGAGCAGTGTGGGGTAGGACGTAGAGGAGTGTGGGGCGGGACGGGGATTAGTGTGGGGCAGGACGGAGAGCAGTGTGGGGCAGGACGGAGAGCAGTGTGGGGCAGGATGGAGAGCAGTGTGGGGCAGGACGGGGATTAGTGTGGGGCAGGACGGGGATTAGTGTGGGACGGAACGGAGAGCAGTGTGGGGCAGGACGGAGAGCAGTGTGGGGCAGGACGGAGAGCAGTGTGGGGCAGGATGGAGAGCAGTGTGGGGCAGGACGGGGATTAGTGTGGGGCAGGATGGAGAGCAGTGTGGGGCAGGACGGAGAGCAGTGTGGGGCAGGACGGAGAGCAGTGTGGGGCAGGACGGAGAGGAGTGTGGGGCAGGACGGAGAGCAGTGTGGGGCAGGACGGAGAGCAGTGTGGGGCAGGACGGAGAGCAGTGTGGGGCAGGACGGAGAGCAGTGTGGGGCAGGACGGAGAGCAGTGTGGGGCAGGACGGAGAGGAGTGTGGGGCAGGACAGGGATTAGTGTGGGGCAGGACGGGGATTAGTGTGGGGCAGGATGGAGAGGAATGTGGGGCAGGACGGAGAGGAATGTGGGGCAGGACGGAGAGCAGTGTGGGGCAGGATGGAGAGCAGTGTGGGGCAGGATGGAGAGCAGTGTGGGGCAGGACGGAGAGCAGTGTGGGGCAGGATGGAAAGGAGTGTGGGGCAGGATGGAAAGGAGTGTGGGGCAGGACAGGGATTAGTGTGGGGCAGGACAGGGATTATTGTGGGGCAGGACAGGGAGGAGTGTGGGGCAGGACGGAGAGCAGTGTGGGGCAGAACGGAGAGCAGTGTAGGCCAGGACGGGGATTAGTGTGGGACAGGACGGGGATTAGTGTGGGGCAGGACAGGGAGGAGTGTGGGGCAGGACGGGGATTAGTGTTGGGCAGGACAGGGAGGAGTGTGGGGCAGGACGGAGAGCAGTGTGGGGCAGGACAGGGATTAGTGTGGGGCAGGACAGGAAGGAGTGTGGGGCAGGACGGAGAGCAGTGTGGGGTAGGACGGAGAGCAGTGTGGGGTAGGACGGAGAGCAGTGTGGGGTAGGACGGAGAGCAGTGTGGGGTAGGACGGAAAGCAGTGTGGGGCAGGACAGGGATTAGTGTGGGGCAGGACGGAGAGCAGTGTGGGGCAGGACAGGGAGGAGTGCGGGGCAGGACAGAGAGCAGTGTGGGGCAGGATGGAGAGGAGTGTGGGGCAGGACAGGGAGGAGTGCGGGGCAGGACAGAGATCAGTGTGGGGCAGGACAGAGAGGAGTGCGGGGCAGGACAGAGAGCAGTGTGGGGCAGGACAGGGAGGAGTGCGGGGCAGGACGGAGAGCAGTGCGGGGCAGGACGGAGAGCAGTGTGGGGCAGGACAGGGAGGAGTGCGGGGCAGGACAGAGAGGAGTGTGGGGCAGGACAGAGAGGAGTGTGGGGCAGGATGGAGAGGAGTGTGGGGCAAGACGGGGATTAGTGTGGGGCAGGACGGAGAGCAGTGTGGGGCAGGACGGAGAGGAGTGTGGGACAGGATGGAGAGGAGTGTGGGGCAGGACGGGGATTAGTGTGGGGCAGGACGGGGATTAGTGTGGGGCAGGACAGAGAGCAGTGTGGGGCAGGATGGGGAGGAGTGTGGGGCGGGACGGAGAGCAGTGTGGGGCGGGACGGAGAGCAGTGTGGGGCAGGACGGAGAGGAGTGTGGGGCAGGACGGGGATTAGTGTGGGGCAGGACTGGGAGGAGTGTGGGGCAGAACAGAGAGGAGTGTGGGGCAGGACGGGGATTAGTGTGGGGCAGGACGGAGAGCAGTGTGGGGCAGGATGGAGAGGAGTGTGGGGTGGGACGGAGAGCAGTGTGGGGCAGGATGGAGAGGAGTGTGGGGCAGGACGGGGATTAGTGTGGGGCAGGACAGAGAGGAGTGTGGGGCAGGACGGGGATTAGTGTGGGGCAGGACAGAGAGGAGTGTGGGGCAGGACGGGGATTAGTGTTGGGCAGGACAGGGAGGAGTGTGGGGCAGGACGGAGAGCAGTGTGGGGCAGGACAGGGATTAGTGTGGGGCAGGACAGGGAGGAGTGTGGGGCAGGACAGGGAGGAGTGTGGGGCAGGACGGAGAGCAGTGTGGGGTAGGACGGAGAGCAGTGTGGGGTAGGACGGAGAGCAGTGTGGGGTAGGACGGAGAGCAGTGTGGGGCAGGACAGGGATTAGTGTGGGGCAGGACGGAGAGCAGTGTGGGGCAGGACAGAGAGGAGTGTGGGGCAGGACAGAGAGGAGTGTGGGGCAGGACAGAGAGGAGTGTGGGGCAGGACAGAGAGGAGTGTGGGGCAGGACAGAGAGGAGTGTGGGGCAGGACAGAGAGGAGTGTGGGGCAGGACAGAGAGGAGTGTGGGGCAGGACAGAGAGGAGTGTGGGGCAGGACAGAGAGGAGTGTGGGGCAGGACAGAGAGGAGTGTGGGGCAGGACAGAGAGGAGTGTGGGGCAGGACAGAGAGGAGTGTGGGGCAGGACAGAGAGGAGTGTGGGGCAGGACAGAGAGGAGTGTGGGGCAGGACAGAGAGGAGTGTGGGGCAGGACAGAGAGGAGTGTGGGGCAGGACAGAGAGGAGTGTGGGGCAGGACAGAGAGGAGTGTGGGGCAGGACAGAGAGGAGTGTGGGGCAGGACAGGGAGGAGTGTGGGGCAGGACAGGGAGGAGTGTGGGGCAGGACAGGGAGGAGTGTGGGGCAGAATGGAGAGGAGTGTGGGGCAGGATGGAGAGGAGTGTGGGGCAGGACGGAGAGCAGTGTGGGGTAGGACGTAGAGGAGTGTGGGGCGGGACGTAGAGGAGTGTGGGGCGGGACGGGGATTAGTGTGGGGCAGGACGGAGAGCAGTGTGGGGCAGGATGGAGAGCAGTGTGGGGCAGGACGGGGATTAGTGTGGGGCAGGACGGAGAGCAGTGTGGGGCAGGACGGAGAGCAGTGTGGGGCAGGATGGAGAGCAGTGTGGGGCAGGACGGGGATTAGTGTGGGGCAGGACGGAGAGCAGTGTGGGGCAGGACGGAGAGCAGTGTGGGGCAGGACGGAGAGGAGTGTGGGGCAGGACGGAGAGCAGTGTGGGGCAGGACGGAGAGCAGTGTGGGGGCAGGACGGAGAGCAGTGTGGGGCAGGACGGAGAGGAGTGTGGGGCAGGACAGGGATTAGTGTGGGGCAGGACGGGGATTAGTGTGGGGCAGGATGGAGAGGAATGTGGGGCAGGACGGAGAGGAATGTGGGGCAGGACGGAGAGCAGTGTGGGGCAGGATGGAGAGCAGTGTGGGGCAGGATGGAGAGCAGTGTGGGGCAGGATGGAGAGGAGTGTGGGGCAGGACGGAGAGCAGTGTGGGGCAGGACGGAGAGCAGTGTGGGGCAGGATGGAGAGGAGTGTGGGGCAGGACAGGGATTAGTGTGGGGCAGGACGGGGATTATTGTGGGGCAGGATGGAGAGGAATGTGGGGCAGGACGGGGATTAGTGTGGGGCAGGATGGAGAGAAGTGTGGGGCAGGACAGAGAGAGGAGTGTGGGGCAGGACAGAGAGGAGTGTGGGGCAGGACAGAGAGGAGTGTGGGGCAGGACAGAGAGCAGTGTGGGGCAGGACAGAGAGCAGTGTGGGGCAGGACAGGGAGGAGTGCGGGGCAGGACGGAGAGCAGTGTGGGGTAGGACGGAGAGCAGTGTGGGGCAGGACAGGGAGGAGTGCGGGGCAGGACAGAGAGGAGTGTGGGGCAGGACAGAGAGGAGTGTGGGGCAGGATGGAGAGGAGTGTGGGGCAAGACGGGGATTAGTGTGGGGCAGGACGGAGAGCAGTGTGGGACAGGATGGAGAGGAGTGTGGGGCAGGACGGGGATTAGTGTGGGGCAGGACGGGGATTAGTGTGGGGCAGGACAGAGAGCAGTGTGGGGCAGGATGGAGAGGAGTGTGGGGCGGGACGGAGAGCAGTGTGGGGCGGGACGGAGAGCAGTGTGGGGCAGGATGGAGAGGAGTGTGGGGCAGGACGGGGATTAGTGTGGGGCAGGACTGGGAGGAGTGTGGGGCAGAACAGAGAGGAGTGTGGGGCAGGACGGGGATTAGTGTGGGGCAGGACGGGGATTAGTGTGGGGCAGGACGGGGATTAGTGTGGGGCAGGACGGAGAGCAGTGTGGGGCAGGATGGAGAGGAGTGTGGGGTGGGACGGAGAGCAGTGTGGGGCAGGATGGAGAGGAGTGTGGGGAAGGACGGGGATTAGTGTGGGGCAGGACAGAGAGGTGTGTGGGGCAGGACGGGGATTAGTGTTGGGCAGGACAGGGAGGAGTGTGGAGCAGGACGGAGAGCAGTGTGGGGCAGGACAGGGATTAGTGTGGGGCAGGACAGGGAGGAGTGTGGGGCAGGACAGGGAGGAGTGTGGGGCAGGACGGAGAGCAGTGTGGGGTAGGACGGAGAGCAGTGTGGGGTAGGACGGAGAGCAGTGTGGGGCAGGACAGGGATTAGTGTGGGGCAGGACGGAGAGCAGTGTGGGGCAGGACAGAGAGGAGTGTGGGGCAGGACAGAGAGGAGTGTGGGGCAGGACAGAGAGGAGTGTGGGGCAGGACAGAGAGAAGTGTGGGGCTGGACAGAGAGGAGTGTGGGGCTGGACAGAGAGGAGTGTGGGGCAGGACAGAGAGGAGTGTGGGGCAGGACAGAGAGGAGTGTGGGGCAGGACAGGGAGGAGTGTGGGGCAGGACAGGGAGGAGTGTGGGGCAGGACAGGGAGGAGTGTGGGGCAGGACAGGGAGGAGTGTGGGGCATGACAAGGAGGAGTGTGGGGCAGAATGGAGAGGAGTGTGGGGCAGGATGGAGAGGAGTGTGGGGCAGGACGGAGAGCAGTGTGGGGTAGGACGTAGAGGAGTGTGGGGCGGGACGGGGATTAGTGTGGGGCAGGACGGAGAGCAGTGTGGGGGAGGACGGAGAGCAGTGTGGGGCAGGATGGAGAGCAGTGTGGGGCAGGACGGGGATTAGTGTGGGGCAGGACGGAGAGCAGTGTGGGGCAGGACGGAGAGCAGTGTGGGGCAGGACGGAGAGCAGTGTGGGGCAGGACGGAGAGCAGTGTGGGGCAGGACGGAGAGCAGTGTGGGGCAGGACGGAGAGCAGTGTGGGGCAGGACGGGGATTAGTGTGGGGCAGGACGGAGAGCAGTGTGGGGCAGGACGGAGAGCAGTGTGGGGCAGGACGGAGAGCAGTGTGGGGCAGGACGGAGAGGAGTGTGGGGCAGGACGGAGAGCAGTGTGGGGCAGGACGGAGAGCAGTGTGGGGCAGGACGGAGAGCAGTGTGGGGCAGGACGGAGAGGAGTGTGGGGCAGGACAGGGATTAGTGTGGGGCAGGACGAGGATTAGTGTGGGGCAGGATGGAGAGGAATGTGGGGCAGGACGGAGAGGAATGTGGGGCAGGACGGAGAGCAGTGTGGGGCAGGACGGGGATTAGTGTGGGGCAGGACGGAGAGCAGTGTGGGGCAGGACGGAGAGCAGTGTGGGGCAGGACGGAGAGCAGTGTGGGGCAGGACGGAGAGCAGTGTGGGGCAGGACGGAGAGCAGTGTGGGGCAGGACGGAGAGGAGTGTGGGGCAGGACAGGGATTAGTGTGGGGCAGGACGAGGATTAGTGTGGGGCAGGATGGAGAGGAATGTGGGGCAGGACGGAGAGGAATGTGGGGCAGGACGGAGAGCAGTGTGGGGCAGGATGGAGAGCAGTGTGGGGCAGGATGGAGAGCAGTGTGGGGCAGGATGGAGAGGAGTGTGGGGCAGGACGGAGAGCAGTGTGGGGCAGGACGGAGAGCAGTGTGGGGCAGGATGGAGAGGAGTGTGGGGCAGGACGGGGATTAGTGTGGGGCAGGACGGGGATTATTGTGGGGCAGGATGGAGAGGAATGTGGGGCAGGACGGGGATTAGTGTGGGGCAGGATGGAGAGAAGTGTGGGGCAGGACAGAGAGGAGTGTGGGGCAGGACAGAGAGGAGTGTGGGGCAGGACAGAGAGGAGTGTGGGGCAGGACAGAGAGGAGTGTGGGGCAGGACGGGGATTAGTGTGGGGCAGGATGGAGAGGAATGTGGGGCAGGACGAGGATTAGTGTGGGGCAGGATGGAGAGCAGTGTGGGGCAGGACAGAGGAGTGTGGGGCAGGACAGAGAGGAGTGTGGGGCAGGACAGAGAGGAGTGTGGGGCAGGACAGAGAGGAGTGTGGGGCAGGACAGAGAGGAGTGTGGGGCAGGACAGAGAGGAGTGTGGGGCAGGACAGAGAGGAGTGTGGGGCAGGACAGAGAGGAGTGTGGGGCAGGACAGAGAGGAGTGTGGGGCAGGACAGAGAGGAGTGTGGGGCAGGACAGAGAAGAGTGTGGGGCAGGACGGAGAGGAGTGTGGCGCAGGACGGAGAGCAGTGTGGGGTAGGACGTAGAGGAGTGTGGGGCGGGACGGGGATTAGTGTGGGGCAGGACGGAGAGCAGTGTGGGGCAGGACGGAGAGCAGTGTGGGGCAGGACGGAGAGCAGTGTGGGGCAGGATGGAGAGCAGTGTGGGGTAGGATGGAGAGGAGTGCGGGACAGGACTGTGAGGAGTGCGGGGCAGGACGGGGAGGAGTGCGGGGCAGGACGGGGAGGAGTGCGGGGCAGGACGGGGAGGAGTGCGGGGCAGGACGGGGAGGAGTGCGGGGCAGGACGGGGAGGAGTGCGGGGCAGGACGGGGAGGAGTGCGGGGCAGGACGGGGAGGGGTGCGGGGCAGGACGGGGAGGGGTGCGGGGCAGGACGGGGAGGGGTGCGGGTCAGGACGGGGAGGGGTGCGGGTCAGGACGGGGAGGGGTGCGGGTCAGGACGGGGAGGGGTGCGGGGCAGGACGGGGAGGGGTTTGGGGCAGGACGGGGAGGGGTTTGGGGCAGGACAGGGAGGGGTGTGGGGCAGGACGGGGAGGGGTGTGGGGCAGGACGGGGAGGGGTGTGGGGCAGGACGGGGAGTGCGGGGCAGGACGGGGGTCAGGACAAAGATCAGTGTGTGGCAGGACAGGAAGGAGTGTGGGGCGGGACCGGGAGGAGTGTGGGGTGGGAACGGGAGGAGTGTGCGGCGGGACCGGGAGGAGTGTGGGGCGGGACCGGGAGGAGTGTGGGGCGGGACCGGGAGGAGTGTGTGGGGGGGCCGGGAGGAGTGTGTGGGGGGGCCGGGAGGAGTGTGGGGCGGGACCGGGAGGAGTGTGGGGCGGGACCGGGAGGAGTGTGGGGCGGGACCGGGAGGAGTGTGGGGCGGGACGGAGAGGAGTGTGGGGCGGGACGGGGAGGGGTGTGGGGCAGGACTGGGAGTGCGGGGCAAGACGGGGGTCAGGACAAAGATCAGTGTGGGGAAGGACGGGGAGGAGTGTGGGGCGGGAACGGCAGGAGTGTGGGGAAGGACCGGGAGGAGTGTGGGGAAGGACCGGGAGGAGTGTGGGGAAGGACCGGGAGGAGTGTGGGGAAGGACCGGGAGGAGTGTGGGGAAGGACCGGGAGGAGTGTGGGGAAGGACCGGGAGGAGTGTGGGGAAGGACCGGGAGGAGTGTGGGGCAGGATGTGGAGGGGAAGGTAAGGAGCAGGACTAGGAGCAGTGAGAGGCAGGACGTAGCATTGAGGGGCAGGACTAGGAGCAGTGTGGGGCAGGACGAGGGACAGTGTGGGGCAAGACGAGGAGGGGAAGGTAAGGAGAGCAGGACTGGGAGCAGTGTGGGGCAGGACGAGGGACAGAACGAGGAGGGGAAGGTAAGGGGAAGGTAAGGAGCAGGACTGGGAGCAGTGTGGGGTAGGATGAAGGACAGTGTGGGACAGGACGAGGAGGGGAAGGTAAGGAGCAGGACTGGGAGCAGTGTGGGGCAGGACGAGGGACAATGTGGGGCAGGACGAGGGACATTGTGGGGCAGGACGGGGAGGGGAAGGTAAGGAGCAGGACTGGGAGCACTGAGGGGCAGGACTGGGAGCAGTGAGAGGCAGGACTGGGAGCAGTGTGGGACAGGACTGGGAGCAGTGTGGGACAGGACTGGGAGGAGTGAGGGGCAGGATGGGGAGGAGTGTGGGGCAGGACGGGGAGGAGTGTGGGACAGGACGGGGAGGAGTGTGGGACAGGACTGGGAGCAGTGTGGGACAGGACTGGGAGGAGTGAGGGGCAGGACAGGGAGGAGTGTGGGGCAGGACTGGGAGGAGTGAGGGGGGCTGGTGAGTGATGTCAGTGGCAGGCTGCCTCAGTCACTGACCCCTGTACAGTGCTCTTCAGGATCTTGGAGGCAGACACCGGGAGCCTATTGTTCTGGAGGGAGGGACACTCAGCACTCACTCGCAGCAGCCAGGTAAGAGATTTACCTTCATCCCACAATGTTCTGACCTTGGAGAGCATGTGACTGCGATCTGGGTAAATGAATTGTCAGCTCTTCAGTCCATCTTGTGGTGTGGCTATATGTTTTCTGCTATATGTGCCGGCTGGAGAGCTGCAGTCCCATCCTGCCCCATGTACCGGCAGTGGCAAATCATTACCCTGTGTAGATCCATCCATTTCCAGTAATGTTTAACTGAGTGTTGTGAGGGGTCTGAGCTCATCCCCTAATGATAGGACCCCCCACCTACCCCAGATACTCCGCTCAGATTATCCCACAGATCTCACATCCACCGGCTGCCCCTCACCAAACATCCAACATCTGTGACGGGGACGTGGTGGTGGGCAAGACCCACACATGAGGGGGAACGTGGTGCCGGGCAGGACCCGCACAGGAGGGGGAACGTGGTGGCGGGCAAGAACCGCACAGGAGGGGGAACGTGGTGCCGGGCAGGACCCGCACAGGAGGGGGAACGTGGTGGCGGGCAAGAACCGCACAGGAGGGGGAACGTGGTGCCGGGCAGGACCCGCACAGGAGGGGGAACGTGGTGCCGGGCAGGACCCGCACAGGAGGGGGAACGTGGTGCCGGGCAGGACCCGCACAGGAGGGGGAACGTGGTGCCGGGCAGGACCCGCACAGGAGGGGGAACGTGGTGCCGGGCAGGACCCGCACAGGAGGAGGAACGTGGTGTCGGGCAGGGCCCGCACGGGAGGAAGGGGGGCGTGCGGCCAGGCAGGACCCACACGGGGGGGACGTGGTGCCGGGCAGGACCCGCACAGCGGGGAGAACTTGGTACCGGGCAAGACCTCGCACGAGGGGAGGACGTGGTTCGGGTAGGCACAGAGTGAGGGCGCGCGGGACAGAGTGAGGGCGCGCGGGACAGAGTGAGCAAAGAGAACGGCGAGCACAAAACATACAGAGCGCTCCAAAAGAGAGCAGTTATGTAGAATATACCAATTCACTGTGACCATCGCCGTCGTCAGAGCCGCCCCTCTGACCCACTCGGCCCCGGCAAAGCCACCACAGCCACCCGTCCGGTACAACCGCCCCTCTGAACCAGCCGACCCCGGCAAAGCTGTCCCTGGCCCAGCCGCTCTGCAGCCCCTTCACAGCTACCCCTCCGGCCCCAGCACGTGTGGGAAGAGGGGCACAACCAGTGCCAGACATATACCAGAGCCAGCCGTGCCCAAACTCAGTCATACATTCCTCCAGCAATGCACTGTCATGAAAGTCAGGAAATGCTCACCCCTAGATACACGGCTCAGCAGACAGTATCACACAGATTAGATACACGGCTCAGCAGACAGTATCACACAGGAGAGGATTAGATACACGGCTCAGCAGACAGTATCACACAGATTAGATACACGGCTCAGCAGACAGTATCACACAGATTAGATACACGGCTCAGCAGACAGTATCACACAGATTAGAAACACGGCTCAGCAGACAGTATCACACAGGAGAGGATTAGATACACAACTCAGCAGAGAGTATCACACAGGAGAGGATTAGATACACAGCTCAGCAGACAGTATCACACAGGAGAGGATTAGATACACGGCTCAGCAGACAGTATCACACAGGAGAGGATTAGATACATGGCTCAGCAGACAGTATCACACAGGAGAGGATTAGATACATGGCTCAGCAGACAGTATCACACAGGAGAGGATTAGATACACAGCTGTGCAGACAGTATCACACAGGACAGGATTAGATACACGGCTCAGCAGACAGTATCACACAGGAGAGGATTAGATACACGGCTCAGCAGACAGTATCACACAGAAGAGGATTAGATACACAGCTCAGCAGACAGTATCACACAGGAGAGGATTAGATACACAGCTCAGCAGACAGTATCACACAGGAAATTAGATACACGGCTCAGCAGACAGTATCACACAGGAGAGGATTAGATACACAGCTCAGCAGACAGAATCACACAGGAAATTAGATACACGGCTCAGCAGACAGTATCACATAGGAGATTAGATACACGGCTCAGCAGACAGTATCACACAGGAGAGGAATAGATACACAGGTGTGCAGACAGTATCACACAGGAGAGGATTAGATACACAGCTCAGCAGACAGTATCACACAGGAAATTAGATACACGGCTCAGCAGACAGTATCACACAGGAGAGGATTAGATACACAGCTCAGCAGACAGAATCACACAGGAAATTAGATACACGGCTCAGCAGACAGTATCACATAGGAGATTAGATACACGGCTCAGCAGACAGTATCACACAGGAGAGGAATAGATACACAGGTGTGCAGACAGTATCACACAGGAGAGGATTAGATACACAGCTCAGCAGACAGTATCACACAGGAGAGGATTAGATACACAGCTCAGCAGACAGTATCACATAGGAGAGGATTAGATACACAGCTCAGCAGACAGTATCACACAGGAGAGGATTACATACACGGCTCAGCAGACAGTATCACACAGGAGAGGATTATATACACGGCTCAGCAGACAGTATCACACAGGAGAGGATTAGATACACAGCTCAGCAGACAGTATCACACAGGAGAGGATTAGATACACAACTCAGCAGACAGTATCACACAGGAGAGGATTAGATACACAGCTCAGCAGACAGTATCACACAGGAGAGGATTAGATACACGGCTCAGCAGACAGTATCACATAGGAGATTAGATACACGGCTCAGCAGACAGTATCACACAGGAGAGGAATAGATACACAGGTGTGCAGACAGTATCACACAGGAGAGGATTAGATACACAGCTCAGCAGACAGTATCACACAGGAAATTAGATACACGGCTCAGCAGACAGTATCACACAGGAGAGGATTAGATACACAGCTCAGCAGACAGAATCACACAGGAAATTAGATACACGGCTCAGCAGACAGTATCACATAGGAGATTAGATACACGGCTCAGCAGACAGTATCACACAGGAGAGGAATAGATACACAGGTGTGCAGACAGTATCACACAGGAGAGGATTAGATACACAGCTCAGCAGACAGTATCACACAGGAGAGGATTAGATACACAGCTCAGCAGACAGTATCACATAGGAGAGGATTAGATACACAGCTCAGCAGACAGTATCACACAGGAGAGGATTACATACACGGCTCAGCAGACAGTATCACACAGGAGAGGATTATATACACGGCTCAGCAGACAGTATCACACAGGAGAGGATTAGATACACAGCTCAGCAGACAGTATCACACAGGAGAGGATTAGATACACAACTCAGCAGACAGTATCACACAGGAGAGGATTAGATACACAGCTCAGCAGACAGTATCACACAGGAGAGGATTATATACACGGCTCAGCAGACAGTATCACACAGGACAGGATTAGATACACAACTCAGCAGACAGTATCACACAGGAGAGGATTAGATACACAGCTCAGCAGACAGTATCACACAGGAGAGGATTAGATACACGGCTCAGCACACAGTATCACACAGGAGAGGATTAGATACACGGCTCAGCACACAGTATCACACAGGAGAGGATTAGATACACGGCTCAGCACACAGTATCACACAGGAGAGGATTAGATACACGGCTCAGCACACAGTATCACACAGGAGAGGATTAGATACACGGCTCAGCAGACAGTATCACACAGGAGAGGATTAGATACATGGCTCAGCAGACAGTATCACACAGGAGAGGATTAGATACACGGCTCAGCAGACAGTATCACACAGGAGAGGATTAGATACACAGCTGTGCAGACAGTATCACACAGGACAGGATTAGATACACGGCTCAGCAGACAGTATCACACAGGAGAGGATTAGATACACGGCTCAGCAGACAGTATCACACAGAAGAGGATTAGATACACAGCTCAGCAGACAGTATCACACAGGAGAGGATTAGATACACAGCTCAGCAGACAGTATCACACAGGAAATTAGATACACGGCTCAGCAGACAGTATCACACAGGAGAGGATTAGATACACAGCTCAGCAGACAGAATCACACAGGAAATTAGATACACGGCTCAGCAGACAGTATCACATAGGAGATTAGATACACGGCTCAGCAGACAGTATCACACAGGACAGGATTAGATACACAACTCAGCAGACAGTATCACACAGGAGAGGATTAGATACACAGCTCAGCAGACAGTATCACACAGGAGAGGATTAGATACACGGCTCAGCACACAGTATCACACAGGAGAGGATTAGATACACGGCTCAGCACACAGTATCACACAGGAGAGGATTAGATACACGGCTCAGCACACAGTATCACACAGGAGAGGATTAGATACACGGCTCAGCACACAGTATCACACAGGAGAGGATTAGATACACGGCTCAGCACACAGTATCACACAGGAGAGGATTAGATACACGGCTCAGCACACAGTATCACACAGGAGAGGATTAGATACACGGCTCAGCACACAGTATCACACAGGAGAGGATTAGATACACGGCTCAGCAGACAGTATCACACAGGAGAGGATTAGATACATGGCTCAGCAGACAGTATCACACAGGAGAGGATTAGATACACGGCTCAGCAGACAGTATCACACAGGAGAGGATTAGATACACAGCTGTGCAGACAGTATCACACAGGACAGGATTAGATACACGGCTCAGCAGACAGTATCACACAGGAGAGGATTAGATACACGGCTCAGCAGACAGTATCACACAGAAGAGGATTAGATACACAGCTCAGCAGACAGTATCACACAGGAGAGGATTAGATACACAGCTCAGCAGACAGTATCACACAGGAAATTAGATACACGGCTCAGCAGACAGTATCACACAGGAGAGGATTAGATACACAGCTCAGCAGACAGTATCACACAGGAAATTAGATACACGGCTCAGCAGACAGTATCACACAGGAGAGGATTAGATACACAGCTCAGCAGACAGAATCACACAGGAAATTAGATACACGGCTCAGCAGACAGTATCACATAGGAGATTAGATACACGGCTCAGCAGACAGTATCACACAGGAGAGGATTAGATACACAGCTCAGCAGACAGTATCACACAGGAGAGGATTAGATACACGGCTCAGCAGACAGTATCACACAGAAGAGGATTAGATACACAGCTCAGCAGACAGTATCACACAGGAGAGGATTAGATACACGGCTCAGCAGACAGTATCACACAGAAGAGGATTAGATACACAGCTCAGCAGACAGTATCACACAGGAGAGGATTAGATACACAGCTCAGCAGACAGTATCACACAGGAAATTAGATACACGGCTCAGCAGACAGTATCACACAGGAGAGGATTAGATACACAGCTCAGCAGACAGAATCACACAGGAAATTAGATACACGGCTCAGCAGACAGTATCACATAGGAGATTAGATACACGGCTCAGCAGACAGTATCACACAGGAGAGGAATAGATACACAGGTGTGCAGACAGTATCACACAGGAGAGGATTAGATACACAGCTCAGCAGACAGTATCACACAGGAAATTAGATACACGGCTCAGCAGACAGTATCACATAGGAGATTAGATACACGGCTCAGCAGACAGTATCACACAAGAGAGGAATAGATACACAGGTGTGCAGACAGTATCACACAGGAGAGGATTAGATACACGGCTCAGCAGACAGTATCACACAGGAGAGGATTAGATACACAGCTCAGCAGACAGTATCACATAGGAGAGGATTAGATACACAGCTCAGCAGACAGTATCACACAGGAGAGGATTAGATACACAGCTCAGAAGACAGTATCACACAGGAGAGGATTAGATACACAACTCAGCAGACAGTATCACACAGGAGAGGATTAGATACACAGCTCAGCAGACAGTATCACACAGGAGAGGATTATATACACGGCTCAGCAGACAGTATCACACAGGACAGGATTAGATACACAACTCAGCAGACAGTATCACACAGGAGAGGATTAGATACACAGCTCAGCAGACAGTATCACACAGGAGAGGATTAGATACACGGCTCAGCACACAGTATCACACAGGAGAGGATTAGATACACGGCTCAGCACACAGTATCACACAGGAGAGGATTAGATACACGGCTCAGCACACAGTATCACACAGGAGAGGATTAGATACACGGCTCATCACAGTATCACACAGGAGAGGATTAGATACACAACTCAGCAGACAGTATCACACAGGAGAGGATTAGATACACAGCTCAGCAGACAGTATCACACAGGAGAGGATTAGATACACAGCTCAGCAGACAGTATCACATAGGAGAGGATTAGATACAGCTCAGCAGACAGTATCACACAGGAGAGGATTAGATACACGGCTCAGCAGACAGTATCACACAGGAGAGGATTAGATACACAGCTCAGCAGACAGTATCACACAGGAGAGGATTAGATACACAACTCAGCAGACAGTATCACACAGGAGAGGATTAGATACACAGCTCAGCAGACAGTATCACACAGGATAGGATTAGATACACGGCTCAGCAGACAGTATCACACAGGAGAGGATTAGATACACAACTCAGCAGACAGTATCACACAGGAGAGGATTAGATACACAGCTCAGCAGACAGTATCACACAGGAGAGAATTAGATACACAGCTCAGCACACAGTATCACACGGGAGAGGATTAGATACATGGCTCAGCAGACAGTATCACACAGGAGGGGATTAGATTCACAGCTCTGCAGACAGTATCACACAGAGGATTAGATACACAGCTCAGCAGTCAGTATCACACAGGAGAGTATTAGATACACAGCTCAGCAGACAGTATCACACACGATAGGATTAGATACACGGCTCAGCAGACAGTATCACACACGATAGGATTAGATACACAGCTCAGCAGACAGTATCACACACGATAGGATTAGATACACGGCTCAGCAGACAGTATCACACAGGAGGGGATTAGATACACAGCTGTGCAGACAGTATCACACAGCATGGGATGAGATACACTGCGGTATCACGATAGTATAGGCCCCTCTTTGGATGAGATCACTCCGGTGCTGTGCGGGGGGCAGACATAATGCGTTTCCTTCCTGACACTGATGACTGGGTACCAGTGATTGTTTCCAGTCCGCACTGAGTATACAGGGCTGAGTTATATACCATGTCTGTCTGCAGTGAAGAGGACCCTGTATACAGTATATATCAGGATAATATATACAGATCACAGGGTGGATGGATCCGTGGACCCCATAAAACCAGACATCTGAGCCCGATAGAAGAGACCTGTGAGTAGTATATAGAGACCCCTGTGATCAGGCAGATCTGCGGGGTTTGGGCCGCAGTCTGTAGGATCCCCTATATCAGTAAAGATAGAATTGTCATGTGGGCGGGGTCAGATAAGCTCCTCCCCCAGTAATGGCGGCCATGTCATTATCCACCTGAAGACAGGACGATGAACAGGCGTTTCCTGAGCCCCGGGGTCCGGATTTGTAACGCCCGGAGTTTCCTGAGCCCCTGGGTCCGGATTAGTAACGCACGGGGTTTCCTGAGCCTCGGGGTCCGGATTAGTAACGCCCGGGGTTTCCTGAGCCCCTGGGTCCGGATTACTAAGGCACGGCGTTTCCTGAGCCCCGAGGTCCAGATTAGTAACGGCCGGAGTTTCCTGAGCCCCGGGGTCCGGATTAGTAACGGCCGGAGTTTCCTGAGCCCCGGGGTCCGGATTAGTAACGCCCGGAGTTTCCTGAGCCTCGGGGTCCGGATTAGTAACGCCCGGAGTTTACTGAGCCTCGGGGTCCGGATTAGTAACGCCCGGGGTTTCCTGAGCCCTGGGGTCCATATTAGTAAGGCACGGCATTTCCTGAGCCCCGGGGTTCGGATTAGTAACGCCCGGTGTTTCCTGAGCCTCGGGGTCCGGATTAGTAACGCACGGTGTTTCCTGAGCCTCGGGGTCCGGATTAGTAACGCCCGGAGTTTCCTGAGCCTCGGGGTCCGGATTAGTAATGCCCGGTGTTTCCTGAGCCCCGGGGTCCGGATTAGTAACGCACGGCGTTTCCTGAGCCTCGGGGTCCGGATTAGTAACGCACGGCGTGTCCTGAGCCCCGGGGTCCGGATTAGTAACGCACGGTGTTTCCTGAGCCCCGGGGTCCGGATTAGTAACGCCCGGTGTTTCCTGAGCCCCGGGGTCCGGATTAATAATGCCCGGGGTTTCCTGAGCCCGGGGTCCGGATTAGTAACGCCCGGGGTTTCCTGAGCCCCAGGGTCCGGATTAGTAATGCCCGGTGTTTCCTGAGCCCGGGGTCCGGATTAGTAACGCCCGGGGTTTCCTGAGCCCCGGGGTCCGGATTAGTAACGCACGGTGTTTCCTGAGCCCCGGGGTCCGGATTAGTAACGCCCGGAGTTCCCTGAGCCCCGGGGTCCGGATTAGTAACGCACGGCGTTTCCTGAGCCTCGGGGTCCGGATTAGTAACGCACGGTGTTTCCTGAGCCCCGGGGTCCGGATTAGTAACGCACGGCGTTTCCTGAGCCCCGGGGTCCGGATTAGTAATGCCCGATGTTTCCTGAGCCTCGGGGTCCGGATTAGTAACGCCCGGTGTTTCCTGTGCCCCGGGGTCCGGATTAGTAACGCCCGGTGTTTCCTGAGCCTCGGGGTCCGGATTAGTAACGCCCGATGTTTCCTGAGCCTCGGGGTCCGGATTAGTAACGCCCGGTGTTTCCTGAGCCTCGGGGTCCGGATTAGTAATGCCCGGTGTTTCCTGAGCCTCGGGGTCCGGATTAGTAACGCCCGGTGTTTCCTGAGCCCGGGATCCGGATTAGTAACGCCCGGGGTTTCCTGAGCCCCGGGGTCCGGATTAGTAACGCCCGGGGTTTCCTGAGCCTCGGGGTCCGGATTAGTAACGCCCGGTGTTTCCTGAGCCTCGGGATCCGGATTAGTAACGCCCGGGGTTTCCTGAGCCCCGGGGTCCGGATTAGTAACGCCCAGTGTTTCCTTAGCCTCGGGGTCCGGATTAGTAACGCCCGGGGTTTCCTGAGCCCCGGGGTCCGGATTAGTAACGCCCGGTGTTTCCTGAGTCTCGGGGTCCGGATTAGTAACGCCCGGTGTTTCCTGAGCCCGGGATCCGGATTAGTAACGCCCGGTGTTTCCTGAGCCTCGGGGTCCGGATAAGTAACGCCCGGGGTTTCCTGAGCCCCGGGGTCCGGATTAGTAACGCCCGGGGTTTCCTGAGCCCCGGGGTCCGGATTAGTAACGCCCGGGGTTTCCTGAGCCCCGGGGTCCGGATTAGTAACGCCCGGTGTTTCCTGAGCCTCGGGGTCCGGATAAGTAACGCCCGGGGTTTCCTGAGCCCCGGGGTCCGGATTAGTAACGCCCGGTGTTTCCTGAGCCTCGGGGTCCGGATTAGTAACGCCCGGGGTTTCCTGAGCCCCGGGGTCCGGATTAGTAACGCCCGGGGTTTCCTGAGCCCCGGGGTCCGGATTAGTAACGCCCGGGGTTTCCTGAGCCCCGGGGTCCGGATTAGTAACGCCCGGGGTTTCCTGAGCCCCGGGGTCCGGATTAGTAACGCCCGGGGTTTCCTGAGCCCCGGGGTCCGGATTAGTAACGCCCGGGGTTTCCTGAGCCTCGGGGTCCGGATTAGTAACGCCCGGGGTTGCCGGTAAGACTGTGGCAGAGGGGACAGGACTCTGTCTTCTGAACTGGAAAGATTCGGATCGGGACCCTCCTTTATCTTCCCAGAGATTCCCGCAGGCTCCTCTGTATCCAGTGTGCACCGGACCCTAACACAGGGGCCACGCGCTGCAGCGTCACCGGGCAAAGGTCACAGTGTGTGTGTGTGGAGACAGGCACGGCAAATATCCACACCCAGGCACACCCATCCACCCGCACCACCGCCAGGAGCACCGGGGGGCGCTGTATACACTGTATATACACCCATCCACCCGCACCACCGCCAGGAGCACCGGGGGGCGCTGTATACACTATATATACACCCATCCACCCGCACCACCGCCAGGAGCACCGGGGGGCGCTGTATACACTGTATATACACCCATCCACCCGCACCACCGCCAGGAGCACCGGGGGGCGCTGTATACACTGTATATACACCCATCCACCCGCACCACCGCCAGGAGCACCGGGGGGCGCTGTATACACTATATATACACCCATCCACCCGCACCACCGCCAGGAGCACCGGGGGGCGCTGTATACACTGTATATACACCCATCCGCCCGCACCACCGCCAGGAGCACCGGGGGGCGCTGTATACACTGTATATATACACCCATCCGCCCGCACCACCGCCAGGAGCACCGGGGGGCGCTGTATACACTGCATATACACCCATCCGCCCGCACCACCACCAGGAGCACCGGGGGGCGCTGTATACACTGTATATACACCCATCCACCCGCACCACCGCCAGGGGCACCGGGGGGCGCTGTATACACCTGTATATACACCCATCCGCCCACACCACCGCCAGGAGCACCGGGGGGCGCTGTATACACTGTATATACACCCATCCACCCGCACCACCGCCAGGAGCACCGGGGGGCGCTGTATACACTGTATATACACCCATCCACCCGCACCACCGCCAGGAGCACCGGGGGGGCGCTGTATACACTGTATATACACCCATCCGCCCGCACCACCGCCAGGAGCACCGGGGGGCGCTGTATACACCTGTATATACACCCATCCACCCGCACCACCGCCAGGGGCACCGGAGGGCGCTGTATACACTGTATATACACCCTTCCGCCCGCACCACCGCCAGGAGCACTGGGGGGCGCTGTATACACTGCATATACACCAATCCACCCGCACCACCGCCAGGAGCACCGGAGGGCAATGTATACACCTGTATATACACCCATCCGCCCGCACCACCGCCAGGAGCACCGGCTGTATACACCTGTATATACACCCATCCACCCGCACCACCGCCAGGAGCACCGGGGGGCGCTGTATACACTGTATATACACCTGTATATACACCCATCCGCCCGCACCACCGCCAGGAGCACCGGGGGGCGCTGTATACACTGTATATACACCCATCCGCCCGCACCACCGCCAGGAGCACCGGGGGGCGCTGTATACACCTGTATATACACCCATCCGCCCGCACCACCGCCAGGAGTACCGGGGGGCGCTGTATACACCTGTATATACACCCATCCACCCGCACCACCGCCAGGAGCACCGGGGGGCGCTGTATACACCTGTATATACACCCATCCGCCCGCACCACCGTCAGGGGCACCGGGGGGCGCTGTAGACACTGTATATACACCCATCCACCCGCACCACCGCCAGGAGCACCGGGGGGCGCTGTACACACTGTATATACACCCATCCACCCGCACCACCGTCCGGGAGCACCGGGGGGCGCTGTATACACTGTATATACACCCATCCGCCCGCATCACCGCCAGGAGCACCGGTGGGCGCTGTATACACCTGTATATACACCCATCCACCCGCACCACCACCAGGAGCACCGGGGGCGCTGTATACACTGTATATACACCCATCCACCCGCACCACCGCCAGGAGCACCGGGGGGCGCTGTCTGGAGCTGGATACACCCTTGTACATTTCTCATGGACTTTGTAGATTCGAGGTCTCTCTTTGTTCTCAATTAATAGAAAGTGTCATATTTAGAGGTGATTGGAGCCGGGAAGGTCCAGGATCTGCGGGTTCAGCTGGACTGTAGATAATGTTCTGTGCTGGACCTGATACCCCCCTGGAAGTCACTGATTGGGCAGTTCTTCTCTCCGCCCACATGTGGCCCCCCATAAAGAGATCACTTACGGGGGAGAGAGGTTGGGGTTTTTTGCTCACTACATCTGATAACGCTTGTTACCCCCAGTGTGAGCTGTTCACACACTGCAAGCGGATTGCACCGAGCCCACCGTGTGTACCCGAGCCCACCTGAGCGTACCCGAGCCCACCTGAGCATACCCGAGCCCACCAGAGCGTACCCGAGCACACCGAGCGTACCCGAGTCATGTTACATCCAGAGGTGTGTGCGCTCAGTAACACTTCCCGCTCCACAGCTGATGGTTTGGTACAGTGTGCTGTCAGATTTCTCTCACGTTGTCATCCATCTTCCCCACAGATGTCGTCCAGTAAGCGCATGGTGTCATCCGTCCACATCACCCTGGCGCCTCCACGGAGGGCAGAACCGTCACACAAGACAAACACCCGGCCCCAGGAACCAGAACCCGCCAGACCGGACCGTTCTCCCGACCACTGGCAGAACCACGAGGATCTGCAGAATGGAGGTAAGAGCCGACCCCACACCCACGAGACCAGACCACAGGTGCCAAAAACCTGGTGACAGATTCCATTTAAGCGGACGCTGCGAGTCCACGGGGCGCACGCTGCACATTATACCCCTGGTTAGCATCACCCTCTGGTGGCGCAGAGCGTTATAAGGGGCGAGTACAGCAGAGTTGCCCAGACATGGCCGACCTCCTTGCTCAGCGGTGGGCTCTTCTGACCTCACTGCTCGGTAGTGGGCTCTTCTGACCTCCATGCTCGGTGGTGGGCTCTTCTGACCTCCCTGATCGGTGGTGGGCTCTTCTGACCTCCATGCTCGGTGGTGGGCTCTTCTGACCTCCTTGCTCAGCGGTGGGCTCTTCTGACCTCCCTGATCGGTGGTGGGCTCTTCTGACCTCCCTGATCGGTGGTGGGCTCTTCTGACCTCCCTGATCGGTGGTGGGCTCTTCTGACCTCCCTGATCGGTGGTGGGCTCTTCTGACCTCCCTGATCGGCGGCGGGCTCTTCTGACCTCCCTGATCGGCGGCGGGCTCTTCTGACCTCCTCGCTCGGCGGCGGGCTCTTTTGACCTCCTCGCTCGGCGGCGGGCTCTTCTGACCTCCTCACTCGGCGGTGGGCTCTTCTGACCTCCTCACTCGGCGGTGGGCTCTTCTGACCTCCTCGCTCAGGGGCGGGCTCTTCTGACCTCCTCGCTCAGGGGCGGGCTCTTCTGACCTCCTCGCTCAGGGGCGGGCTCTTCTGACCTCCTCGCTCAGGGGCGGACTCTTCTGACCTCCTCGCTCAGGGGCGGACTCTTCTGACCTCCTCGCTCAGGGGCGGGCTCTTCTGACCTTCTCGCTCGGCGGCGGGCTCTTCTGACCTCCCTGCTCGGCGGCGGGCTCTTCTGACCTCCCTGCTCGGCGGCGGGCTCTTCTGACCTCCCTGCTCGGCGGCGGGCTCTTCTGACCTCCCTGCTCGGCGGCGGGCTCTTCTGACCTCCCTGCTCGGCGGTGAGCTCTTTTAACCTCCCTGCTCAGCGATGGGCTCTTCTGACCTCCCTGCTCAGCGATGGGCTCTTCTGACCTCCCTGCTCGGCGGCAGGCTCTTCTGACCTCCTCGCTCGGTGGTGGGCTCTTCTGACCTCCCTGCTCGGCGGCGGGCTCTTCTGACCTCCCTGCTCGGCGGCGGGCTCTTCTGACCTCCCTGCTCGGCGGCGGGCTCATCTGACCCCCCTTGCTCGGTGGTGGGCTCTGACGTCACACATTCTTCCTATGTGTACACGGCGGCGTCCCCCGCCCCGGTGGTGGCATCTTGTGTCTGTGATAACCACTTTTTCTCTGCAGATTTCCTGACATTTCCCTCCACGTTTCTGGATGAGATCCCCACAGAGGACTGCCTGAGCCCCGACCTCCCACCTCCACCCCCCTCGCCTCCTGTCCTGCCGCTGTCCTCTAAATGTGTCCCCCTGAATCCCTCCCCAGCTCCTGCTCTGGACCTCAGCCGACCTCCTCCATCTCAGGTACCTGCAGTTATGGAACCTTCTCCAGGTAATTCCAGAGCTGCATTCACAATTCTGCTCCACCTGCAGACCATCAGTACCATGCTGCATGGTGTGAAAGCACAGCATGGTCTGTACAGAGGCTGAACACCAGGGGGCAGAAGACAGGGCAGTGTCCAGTGCTGGCAGGAAACTAGCGGCACTGCGAGTGCAGCTCTGGAGGTGAATGAAGCATGACCTGAAGTCACTCAGGAGCCCTCAATGTTGCTGTCATGAGTCTTATCTGTTATAGAAGCTGCTGAAGTCCACGAGACCACCGTCCACCAACCAACAGAGGAGAGAGGAGGCCGCTGCGGGGAAGCAGAGTGTGAACGGCCACAAAGGGAAGCAGGAGAGCTCAGGTACAGCGGCTCGGGTACAGCGGGATCACTGCCGCCCCTGGCCGGACAGCGGCTCGAGTAGGAAACCGAGGTGCAGGAAGCCGAGAAGCCGGGGCGCAGGAAAACAAGGTGCAGGAAGCCGAGGGGCCGGGGCGCAGGAAGCCGAAGTGCAGGAAGCCGAGGGGCCGGGGCGCAGGGAGCCGAGGCGCAGGAAGCCGAGGGGCCGAGGCGCAGGAAGCCGAGGGGCTGGGGAGCAGGAAGCTGAGGTGTCGGGGCGCAGGGAGCCGAGGCGCAGGAAGCCGAGGGGCCGAGGCGCAGGAAGCCGAGGGGCCGGGGAGCAGGAAGCTGAGGTGTCGGGGCGCAGGGAGCCGAGGGGCCGGGGCGCAGGGAGCCGAGGCGCAGGAAGCCGAGGGGCCGAGGCGCAGGAAGCCGAGGGGCCGGGGAGCAGGAAGCTGAGGTGTCGGGGCGCAGGGAGCCGAGGGGCCGGGGCGCAGGGGGCCGAGGCGCAGGAAGCCGAGGGGCCGAGGTGCAGGAAGCCAAGGGGCCGGGGAGCAGGAAGCCGAGGGGCCGGGGAGCAGGGAGCCGAGGGGCCGGGGCACAGGGAGCCGAGGCGCAGGAAGCCGAGGGGCCGAGGCGCAGGAAGCCGAGGGGCCGGGGCGCAGGAAGCTGAGGTGTCGGGGCGCAGGGAGCCGAGGCGCAGGAAGCCGAGGGGCCGAGGCGCAGGAAGCCGAGGGGCCGAGGTGCAGGAAGCCGAGGGGCCGGGGCACAGGGAGCTGAGGTGCAGGAAGCCGAGGGGCCGGGGAGCAGGGAGCCGAGGGGCCGGGGAGCAGGGAGCCGAGGGGCCGGGGCGCAGGGAGCCGAGGGGCCGGGGCGCAGGGAGCTGAAGTGTCGGGGCGCAGGAAGCAGAGGGGCCGGGGCGCAGGGAGCTGAGGTGCAGGAAGCCGAGGGGCCGGGGAGCAGGGAGCCGAGGGGCCGGGGAGCAGGGAGCCGAGGGGTCGGGGCGCAGGGAGCTGAAGTGTCGGGGCGCAGGGAGCCGAGGGGCCGGGGCGCAGGGAGCCGAGGGGTCGGGGGCAGGACGTGCGGATCCTTTACATCGTTACCTTATCTCCTTCAGATATTTGCGCTTTCTGCCATAAGAGCATCCCCCCGAGCACCGCCACCATCGAGGCCATGAAGAAACAGTATCACGCCACCTGCTTCACCTGCCGGAAGTGTCACCGCCTGCTGGCCGGACAGATGTACTACCAGAAGGACGGACAGCCCATCTGTGAGCACTGCTATAAGGTAAGTGGCTGATAACAGAGAGCAGCTGACAGCACAACGCAGAGCTTTACTAGTATTACACACATGATGCTTCATATGGACAGTTGGTGTCACACAGGAGAGGATTAGATACACGGCTCAGCAGACAGTATCACACAGGATAGGATTAGATACACAGCTCAGCAGACAGTATCACACAGGATAGGATTAGATACACAGCCCAGCAGACAGTATCACACATGGGAGGATTAGATACACGGCTCAGCAGACAGTATCACACAGGAAAGGATTAGATACACAGCTCAGCAGACAGTATCACACAGGAGAGGATTAGATACACAGCTCAGCAGACAGTATCACACAGGAGAGGATTAGATACACAGCTCAGCAGACAGTATCACACAGGAGGGGATTAGATACACGGCTCAGCAGATGGTATCACACAGGAGAGGATTAGATACATGGCTCAGCAGACTGTATCACACAGGAGAGGATTAGATACACAGCCCAGCAGACAGTATCACACATGAGAGGATTAGATACACGGCTCAGCAGACAGTATCACACAGGAGAGGATTAGATACACAGCTCAGCAGACAGTATCACACAGGAGAGGATTAGATACACAGCTCAGCAGACAGTATCACACAGGAGAGGATTAGATACACAGCTCAGCAGACAGTATCACACAGGAGGGGATTAGATACACGGCTCAGCAGATGGTATCACACAGGAGAGGATTAGATACATGGCTCAGCAGACTGTATCACACAGGAGAGGATTAGATACACAGCTCAGCAGACAGTATCACACAGGAGAGGATTAGATACACAGCTCAGCAGACAGTATCACACAGGAGAGGATTAGATACACAGCTCAGCAGACAGTATCACACAGGAGAGGATTAGATACACAGCTCAGCAGACAGTATCACACAGGATACATGTAGACGTTCTCCAGGCTCTGCGCTTGTTTTCGGGGTCTCTGTGTGGGGGATCGGGGTCCCTTGTGTGGCTGTGTTAGGTGGTCGTCCATTAGATATAATGACATTGCTGGGTGAAGGTGCGGCGCTCCGGTGATGGTTTCTGCTGCGCTCACATTGCTGCTCATCTTCTCCACTGTTGCTATACAGTTGGTGAGGGATGTGCGGGCGGTCACAGCTACCGACATCTTCCGAGTCTGAATCAATATTTGTTGCAGGAGACGTTGGAGAAGTGCGGCAAGTGTCAGAGCCTGATCCTGCAGCACATCGTCCGCGCGCTGGGGAGCAGCTACCACCCCGAATGCTTCACCTGCGTGGTCTGCAGCCGCACCATCGCCGACGAGAGCTTCGCTGTGGACGAGTACAACCACGTGCACTGTGCAGAGGATTATTACAGGTACAGGCTGCAGAGAGGAGAAGACTATAGACTGGGACTATAGAGGAGAGACACACACACACACACAGAGGATTATTACAGGTACAGGCTGCAGGGAGGAGAAGACTATAGACTGGGACTATAGAGGAGAGACACACACAGAGGATTATTACAGGTACAGGCTGCAGAGAGGAGAAGACTATAGACTGGGACTATAGAGGAGAGACACACACACACAGAGGATTATTACAGGTACAGGCTGCAGGGAGGAGAAGACTATAGACTGGGACTATAGAGGAGAGACACACACACAGGATTATTACAGGTACAGGCTGCAGGGAGGAGAAGACTATAGAATGGGACGGGGCAAGCACTGCAGAGGAGACACACACACACACAGAGGATTATTACAGGTACAGGCTGCAGAGAGGAGAAGACTATAGACTGGGACTATAGAGGAGAGACACACACACAGAGGATTATTACAGGTACAGGCTGCAGGGAGGAGAAGACTATAGACTGGGACTATAGAGGAGAGACACACACACAGAGGATTATTACAGGTACAGGCTGCAGGGAGGAGAAGACTATAGACTGGGACTATAGAGGAGAGACACACACACAGAGGATTATTACAGGTACAGGCTGCAGGGAGGAGAAGACTATAGACTGGGACTATAGAGGAGAGACACACACACAGGATTATTACAGGTACAGGCTGCAGAGAGGAGAAGACTACAGACTGGGACTATAGAGGAGAGACACACACACAGAGGATTATTACAGGTACAGGCTGCAGAGAGGAGAAGACTATAGACTGGGACTATAGAGGAGAGACACACACACACACACAGAGGATTATTACAGGTACAGGCTGCAGGGAGGAGAAGACTATAGACTGGGACTATAGAGGAGAGACACACACACAGGATTATTACAGGTACAGGCTGCAGAGAGGAGAAGACTATAGACTGGGACTATAGAGGAGAGACACACACACACAGAGGATTATTACAGGTACAGGCTGCAGAGAGGAGAAGACTATAGACTGGGACTATAGAGGAGAGACACACACACACAGAGGATTATTACAGGTACAGGCTGCAGAGAGGAGAAGACTATAGACTGGGACTATAGAGGAGAGACACACACACACAGAGGATTATTACAGGTACAGGCTGCAGGGAGGAGAAGACTATAGACTGGGACTATAGAGGAGAGACACACACACAGGATTATTACAGGTACAGGCTGCAGGGAGGAGAAGACTATAGACTGGGACTATAGAGGAGAGACACACACACAGAGGATTATTACAGGTACAGGCTGCAGAGAGGAGAAGACTATAGACTGGGACTATAGAGGAGAGACACACAGAGGATTATTACAGGTACAGGCTGCACGGAGGAGAAGACTATAGACTGGGACTATAGAGGAGAGACACACACACACAGAGGATTATTACAGGTACAGGCTGCAGAGAGGAGAAGACTATCGACTGGGACTATAGAGGAGAGACACACACACAGAGGATTATTACAGGTACAGGCTGCAGAGAGGAGAAGACTATCGACTGGGACTATAGAGGAGAGACACACACACAGAGGATTATTACAGGTACAGGCTGCAGGGAGGAGAAGACTATAGACTGGGACGGGGCAAGCACTGCAGAGGAGACACACACACACAGAGGATTATTACAGGTACAGGCTGCAGAGAGGAGAAGACTATAGAATGGGACTATAAAGGAGAGACACACACACAGAGGATTATTACAGGTACAGGCTGCAGGGAGGAGAAGACTATCGAATAGGACGGGGCAAGCACTGCAGAGGAGACACACACACAGACAGATACACACAGTGACTCACAGACACAGACTCACAGAGTGACACAGGCATAGACACACCCAGAAAGACACACACAGATACACACAGTGACTCTCACACAGACACAGAGTGACACACACACGCACACACACACGCACACACACAGGCACACACACAGGCACACACACAGGCACACACACAGGCACACACACAGGCACACACACACACACACACACAGGCACACACACAGGCACACACAGGGGCACACAGGCACACAGACACACACACACAGGAACACAGGCACACACAGGCATGCACAAACACACACAGGCACACAGGCATGCACAAACACACACGCGCACACACACAGGCACACACGCACACGCACACACACGCGCACACACAGGCACGCACACACACACAGGCACGCACACACACACACACAGGCACACACACACACAGGCACACACACGCACACACACAGGCACACACACGCACACACACTTCTCTGATTTCTACAAGATTTTGGAGGTGTGTGGGGATTTTTGCCCCTTCATCCAGAGGAGCATTTGTGAGGTCAGACCATGAAGCTGGGGGAGGTCGGGCCCACAATCTCTATTACAGGATGGGGCTGGGGTCCGGGCTCTGTGCGGCGTCAAGTTCTCCCCCTCCACGTCTCTATGGAGCTCGTGCACGGGGCACAGTCATGAGGGTCTTTTCCAAACTGTTAAAACAAAGCTGAAGCTTCAATGGTCCACAATGTCTTGTGCTGAAGATTAAGATTTCCCATCACTGGGACTAATTGGCCGCAGCCGCCCCTGATCACAGCCCGGAGCATCCTCCTCCTCCACCATCTGTACAGCACAATGCAGTCAGGGGGTAACGTCCTCCATCACCAAACCCAGACTCCTCCATCAGAGGAAGATAGAGAAGTGCGATCTGTCCCTGCACAGAACACGTCTCCTCCAGAGTCCGGTGGTGGCGGCTTTACACCGCTCCATCCGATGCTCAGCATTGCACTCAGTGATGTACGGCTCGGCATTGTGCTTGGTGATGTATGGCTCAGCATTGTGCTTGGTGATGTATGGCTCAGCATTGTGCTTGGTGATGTACGGCTCGGCATTGTGCTTGGTGATGTAAGGCTCGGCATTGTGCTTGGTGATGTATGGCTCGGCATTGTGCTTGGTGATGTACGGCTCAGCATTGTGCTTGGTGATGTATGGCTCGGCATTGTGCTTGGTGATGTATGGCTCGGCATTGTGCTTGGTGATGTATGGCTCGGCATTGTGCTTGGTGATGTATGGCTCGGCATTGTGCTTGGTGATGTACGGCTCGGCATTGTGCTTGGTGGTGTACGGCTCGGCATTGTGCTTGGTGATGTACGGCTCGGCATTGTGCTTGGTGATGTACGGCTCGGCATTGTGCTCGGTGATGTACGGCTCGGCATTGTGCTCGGTGATGTAGGACTCGGCATTGTGCTTGGTGATGTACGGCTCAGCATTGTGCTTGGTGGTGTACGGCTCGGCATTGTGCTTGGTGATGTACGGCTCGGCATTGTGCTTGGTGCTGTAAGGCTCTGCATTGTGCTTGGTGATGTACGGCTCGGCTTTGTGCTTGGTGATGTAGGACTCGGCATTGTGCTCGGTGATGTACGGCTCGGCATTGTGCTCGGTGATGTACGGCTCGGCATTGTGCTTGGTGATGTAGGACTCGGCATTGTGCTTGGTGATGTACGGCTCGGCATTGTGCTTGGTGATGTGCGGCTCGGCATTGTGCTTGGTGGTGTAGGGCTCGGCATTGTGCTTGGTGGTGTAGGGCTCGGCATTGTGCTTGGTGGTGTAGGGCTCGGCATTGCGCTTGGTGGTGTAGGGCTGCAGCTGCTCAGCCATGAAGCTCCCGGTGTGTGCAGTGTTTGTGCTGTTACCAGAGCAGGTCTGGACTCTGCAGTTATGGGGTCAGCAGAGCGGTGGGGACATTTCTGACCTCTGCTCCTCAGCACTCGGCCGCCTGATCTCTAATACACCGTGTGCAGAATTATTAGGCAAGTTGTATTTTAGCGGATTTTTTTTATTATTGATCAACAGCTATGTTCTCAATAACCCAAAAGACTCATGAACATCAGCGCTTAATATTTTTGGCAGTTGGAGGGGTTTTAGATTTGGCTTCTTAGGAGGATCTGTTTGTGCAGTGACTATTACTGTGCAGAATTATTAGGCAACTTAATAAAAACCAAATCTATTCCCCTCTCACTTGTTTATTGTCACCAGGAAACCAATATAACTGCACAAAATATAGAAATAAACATTCCTGACTGCAAAAACAAAACCCAAAAAAATGAGTGCCCAATATAAAATTATATATATATATATATATTATATAATATATATCTATCTATCGCCCCCTTTCTTTCTGATGACCTCAGCAGCCTCTATCCATAGATTGTGTCATTGCTTGATCTGTTTACGCTCAACATTGCGTGCAGCAGCCACCGCAGCCCCCAGACACCGCAGACCCCAGACCCCAGACACCGCAGACCCCAGACACCGCAGACCCCAGACACTGTTCCCAGAGGTGGACTGTTTTCCCTCCCTGTAGATCTCACATTTTATGAGGGACCACAGGTTCTCTATGGGGTTCAGATCAGGGGAACAAGGCAGCCATGTTATTATTTTTTCATCTTTTAGACCTTTACTGGCCAGCCACCCTGTGGAGTAGTTGGATGCATGTGATGGAGCATTGTCCTGCATGAAATCATGTTTTTCTTGAATGATAGCGACTTCTTCCTGTACCACTGCGTGAAGAAGTTGTCTTCCAGAAACTGGCAGTAGGTCTGGGAGTTGAGCTTTACTCCATCCTCAACCCGAAAAGGTCCCACAAGTTCCTCTTTGCTGATCCCAGCCCATACCAGTGCCCACCTCCACCTTGCTGGCGTCTGAGTCGGAGTGGAGCTTGTGGAGACACGGGCTCAGTGGGTGCTCTCGTTGGCCTCCTTAACCGTGGGCGTAACACTACTCAGACAACACAGGGTGAGGGAACCACAATAATTAGACTTTATTGGATCCCCAAACAATTAACAGCACATAACGCATAACCAGCGAAACACACAAATGTAACAGGCAACAGAGTCTCCCCCTTACGCTGGCTCACCAGGGATTTAGAATGTCCATGCCTCACAGGTTCCAAGCTGTCTGAGGTCTGCAAAGTCTGTAACAGGTGACTGAACTGTCCCAACCTGCGTGTCCTCCTTAGCTAGTCCTGGTTTGATGTTAAAATCCTGGCAGCCGGAGTCGAAATCCCTAGGCTGTGGATATGGTCTCTGTCACAAACCACCGGGGGGTCACTCAGAAATCCCCCGCGCTGGCTACCAGTACGTCACAATCGGGGGGTAACAAGTGGGGGTCACCCCTCCTTTATACCTCCCGACCGACAGACAGAGCACGTGACGCGCTCTCTAGCGCCCCTCTTATAGTCAGGCCAATTATGGAATTGCCCGACAATAAGCAAGGAGGCCGCTATACTACTTATGCCGATTATTGAAGGGTCCCCGGTGAGAGTAGGGTATATATTCCCCCGACCTCCGCGGGCGGAATATATAATATCTTCCCGAATCTCACTGGCCTCCCCACAATAATCCTTGGCACAACTCGCTGCCACCAACCGCTTCACGGTAACTATTAGCCGAACACACAGACGTGGGATTCAAGATCGAGATAACAGAACAGCCCAAGATTAATTATATAATTTAATCAGCCTAAAGCACACTAGAAACTACAATATATACAATAGGGAATCTACAGAATATACATATGTCAGAGTACAGTTACAATCAAAGCATGGGTTACAAACAGGCATACACAGTTCCAGCAGTTACCTTGTTGCGTCTGGCCACAGGGGGGCGCTGTAGACCAGGTTTCTAGGAACTCCCGCAGATGTTTCCTGCACGTGACCCCCAGCGAAAGAACACTGGAAAATGGCCGAAGTAGGGTTATCAACCTGGGCAAGTCCAGGTCCCCTCCTACCTTCGTGACCTCAGAGGGAGCACTGCTCCACCCCTGGCTTGAGTTATGGACAATATCCCAACATGGAATATGGGCCATAACTTTGCCTGGGAGCGTCGTAGGCGGACGCCAATGCTCTCATTGTGACAGTTATGAATTTAGCTACAGAACGAGGGGACTCATGACCTGTCTGCCAGTTCCCCATTGGCTGATATCACGCCTGGGGCATTTCCCAATGTCCTGCTCCCATAAAAAGGGTGTGCCGGCATCGTCCGCATGCGGAGACACCATTTTTATGGTTGCCATATTTATCGGAAATATGGCTTGCGAGATATGAACCATTTTTTACTGGAGTCGTTCTGTCTGGCTATTTCCATAGCCTTGCTAATGAGATACAACTCTTGTTACAGGGTGACGGCAGGGAGTCATCCTGTGTCCATTGTTCCCACACCACCTCATTTCCATATCACAGGACATGGCCATGGAGGTGTAAGTGGAACACTGAGAACAAGAAGGGAGGGGGCACTGCCAGGGAGTGATGAGGGATTATGACTGGAGTCATAATTCATCTTCATATCCCGGGATTTGCCTCACACCTCCCCCCTTTTGAGGGCGCTAGGGGGCAGCACACTCCGGTGTTCCCCCGTGCGCCCGTCCGCGACCTCTCCTTGTCGGGACAGCCCGTCTGCGTTACCGTGGTCACGGCCCCTTTTGTGGCGAATGGTGAAGTTGTATTGCTGGAGCGCAAGGCTCCATCGCAACAATCGCCCATTCGTCCCAGAGACGGTGTGCAACCAGCTGAGGGGATTGTGGTCCGTCTCCACGATGAAGTGGCGCCCGTATAGATAGGGTTGCAGACGCTGCAGGGCCCACACTATGGCCAGGCACTCCTTCTCCATCGTGGAATAGGCAACTTCCCTTGGTAACAGCTTCCTGCTCAGGTACAAGACCGGGTGCTCTTGGCTCGCAGAGTCCACCTGGCTGAGCACCGCACCGAGGCCGAAGTCACTGGCGTCGGTCTGTACTACAAACGGCCGCGTGAAGTCGGCTGCCTGTAGCACGGGCGGGCTGGACAGGGCGTCCTTTAGGGCCCGGAAGGCTGTCTCGCAGTCCATTGTCCAATCGACTGCAGAGAGCAGCTTCTTCTTGGTGAGGTCCGTCAAGGGCTTTGCCAGGCTACTATAGCATGGAACAAACCTCCTATAGTACCCAGCGGTCCCCAAGAAGGACATCACCTGCTTCTTGGTCCTGGGGGTGGGCCAGGATGCGATGGCTTCCACTTTCTCAGGCTCGGGCTTCAGTGTTCTCCCGCCTACCCGGTGACCGAGGTACTGGACCTCGCTCATGGCCAGCTGACACTTTCCCGGCTTGATGGTCAAACCTGCCCGGTGGATCCGCCTGAGCACCTGTGCTAGATGCTCTAGGTGGTCCTCCCAGGTGGGACTGAAGACGGCAATGTCATCCAGGTACGCGGCCGCGTACCCTTCAAGTCCCTTGAGCAGGGTGTTGACCATCCGCTGGAAAGTGGCAGGGGCATTCCTCATCCCGAATGGCATCACCGTGGACTCGTACAGTCCAAATGGGGTAATAAAGGCAGAGCGTTCCCTGGCCTTGCGAGTCAGGGGGATCTGCCAATATCCCCGGCTCAGATCCATGATGGTCAGGTACTGAGCCCCGGCCAACTGATCGAGCAGGTCATCGATGCGTGGCATTGGGTACGCATCGGCGACCGTGACCGCATTGAGCCCCCTGTAGTCCACGCAGAACCGAGTGGTTCGGTCCTTCTTAGGGACGAGGACTACAGGCGAGGCCCAAGCGCTGTTGGATGCCTGGATCACCCCCAGCTTCAGCATCTCGTCAATCTCCTGGCGCATGTGTTGCTGCACCTCCAGGGAGACCCGATATGCTGAACGCCGGATCGGGGGATGATCCCCAGTGTCCACGTGATGGACAGCCAAGTCAGTCCTTCCGGGCTGGTTGGTAAACAACCCCCGGAAGGGGAGGAGGGTGGCCCACAGCTGGGACCGTTGGTCTTCCAAGAGCTGGTGGCCAACCTCCACATCCTCAATGGATCCGCCTGCCCTAACCTGGGCTAGCATATCCAAGAGGGTTTCCGTTTCTCCCTCCTCGGGCAGGTTGCACACGGGGAGCGCACATGCCTCCCGCTCATGATGTGCCTTCATCATGTTCACATGGAAGGGCTTCCGCCTTCCACGGGCAGGGTCCAGGGTGACCAGGTACGTCACAGGGTTGAGCTGCTGGTACACGAGGTATGGGCCTTCCCAGGCTGCCTGAAGCTTGTCCTGTGGTACGGGGACCAGTACCCACACCTTTTGACCCACTTGGTAGGTCCTCTCACAAGCGTTCTGGTCGTACCAACGCTTCTGATCGGCCTGGGCTTGAGCCATATTGTCGTGTACCAGTTGCGTCAAGGCCTGCATTTTGTCCCGGAAGCGCATGACATACTCGATAACCGACACTCCAGGGGTGGCCAAATCCCCTTCCCAAGCCTCTTTCACCAGAGCCAGGGGGCCCCGCACACGTCGCCCGTACAGGAGCTCAAACGGTGAGAATCCTGTTGAGGCCTGTGGAACCTCCCGGTAAGCAAATAACAGGTGTGGGAGATACCGCTCCCAGTCACGCCCATGGGAGTCGACCAACATCTTAAGCATCTGCTTTAAGGTGCCATTGAACCGCTCGCACAGGCCATTAGTCTGTGGATGGTACGGGCTGGCCACCAGATGTCGCACCTGGACTTGCTTACAGAGGGCCTCCATCAGCTGGGACATGAATTGGGTCCCCCGGTCAGTGAGCATTTCCTGGGGAAAACCCACTCGGGAGAAAATCTCCAGCAATGCGGTGGCCACCTTGTCAGCCCGAATGGACGACAAGGCCACTGCTTCTGGGTACCGGGTGGCATAGTCCACTACCGTCAGTATGAAGCGTTTCCCGGAGCTGCTGGGGATGGCCAGCGGGCCGACCAGATCCACAGCCACCCTCCTGAAAGGCTCATCGATGATTGGCAGAGATACTAGTGGGGCTTTGGGGTGTGGCCCCGCCTTCCCCACTCTCTGACAGGTTTCACACGAACGGCAGTAGGCAGCCACATCGGCCCCCATTTTTGGCCAGTAGAAATGCTGGTTTAACCTGGCCTTGGTCTTAGCGATCCCTAGGTGTCCGGCCATCGGAATCTCATGTGCGATCCGCAACAACTCCGTCCGGAACGGATAGGGTACCACCAACTGTCGGTCCCTGGGCCACGCCTCCGGTGAACCCTGCTGGACCGTGGCCCGGTACAGCCGTCCTTGGTCCCAGACCACTCGCTCCGGGTCCGAGTCCGAGGGAGGCTGTGCCGCCTGCTCCTTAAGAGCTTTCAGGCTGTCGTCAGCTTCTAACGCTGCCTGAAACCCCTGACTAGATGTGGCCAGAATCGACGAGACTGTCACATCTTCAGTCAGTACCCCGGGACCTGTGTCCTGGCCTCCACCTGACTCGGCTGCCACTTGGTCAGAAGGGGAAGAGCTATCGGACCTCCGGGAGGCCCCTTGGCTTCCAGCACTCCCACTGCGGGTGACAGCGGCCACAGCCGCTGCGACCGTGGGTCGTGCCTGCTCCTCCTCCGTTCCTGACCAAGTCGCCGGTTCAGGCAGACCTACCTGGCTTCCTGACACCCCGGTTGTGGGGGAACCATGCACCGAGATCTTACCTGGGAGCACTTCCGCTCCTGGACCGGCCCCAATCTCACCTGCCTGTTCCCCTCCTGCAGCAACAGAACCCCGCTGTGAAATCTCTGGGGACCCCACATTTGCTGTGGTAGCCCCCACCCCACACACTGGTCCTCCCCCTGCAGCACCCTGCTCTCTGCTTATCCCTGCAGAGGGCAACAGATCCCAGCTCACAGGCTGGTTACTTGTAGAGGCATTGTCACACCTTTCTCTGACCCCCTCCCCTCCTGTCACAGCTGCAGCTGCGTGTGTGTCTATGGTGTCTGTGCAAGCAGAAATATCAGAGTTCACTCCCTCCTCCCTTACCTCATTCATAGATAACACATTAACATTGTCAGGAGTCATGTCAGTACTGGCTGAAGGTTCAGCCCTTGGGGGGGGCCCAAACTGGGAGGTTATCTGCCCCAAATCTGTCCCAAGTAGCACGTTTGCAGGGATCCGATCAGTTACCCCCATCTCCCTCACCCCTCGCCGTGCGCCCCAGTCCACATAAATGTCAGCAACAGGCAGCGCCGGGTCAGTGCCTCCAATCCCGGAGACAGCGAGGGTTTTTCCAGGGATCAAGTCTTGGGGGGACACCATCTCAGGCCGCACCAGAGTCACCTCCGAGGCGCTGTCTCGCAGTCCTATGGTCACAGACCGGCCGACGGTGACAGGTTGGAAGCTGTCCAGGGACCTACCACCACCCCCACCCACACAATACACCTTGGGCGGCCCTTGGGACGGGGACGGAGCCGGGGCCTTGGGACGCTGAGGGCACATGGCCTTGAAGTGTCCAGGTAGGTTGCACTGGTGGCACCGTCTTGGTTCTGCCACGGGCCTGGAGAGGGGAGTTGAGGGGGACACCCCCTGCAGTCTAGGGGCAGGTGGGGCAGTCGCAGAATTCATCTTACCCCCTCTCCAGGTGCTGCTGGTGGCTGCTCTCCTGGCTTCAGGAGCCCGATTGTTGGTGTAGTCATCGGCAAGGGCAGCTGTAGCCGTGGACCCCTTTGGCTTCTGGTCTCGGATGAACTGGCGGAGATCCTCAGGGCAGTTCCACAAGAGTTGCTCCGTGATGAACAAGTCCAGGATCTCCGGTCCGGTGGAAAGCTGCAGGCCTTGGGTCCAGTGGTCGGCAGCTCGGGCAAGTGCCCGCCGGTGGTCAGCCCAGGAGTCCTTTGGTCCCTTCTGTAGGCTCCGGAACTTCTTGCGGTAGGACTCTGGAGTGAGGTTGTACTGTTGGATCAGGGCCCGCTTGATGGTGTCGTAGCCCTGATCTGCCTCAGCAGGCAAGTCCCCAAGGATATCCAGGGCCTTACCCCTTAAACGGGGGGTCAGGTATTTGGCCCACTTGTCCTTGTCCAGATGGTGCTGCAAGCAAGTCCGTTCAAAAGCAGTCAAGAAAGAGTCCAAGTCTCCATCCTTCTCCAGCACTGGGAAGTCCTCAACACGGACCTTTGGAAGTTTGGTGTCTCGAAGGTCACGTGTGGCTGATGAGGGCCGGAGCTGAGCTAGCTGCAGCTGGTAGTCACGGTCTGCCTGTCGCTCTCGCTCTTCACGCGCTGCCTGCCGCTCTCGCTCCGCAGCCTCACGCTCTGCGTGCCGCTCCGCAGCCTCAGCGTCACGCGCTGCCTGCCGCTCTGCCCTGCGCTCTGCCAGGAGTTCCTTGTAGCCCTTCTGGTCTCCAGCCTGGAGAAGGGCCATAGCCATTTGAAGAAGGCTATCCGAGCCTCCCAGGCTCGGTGGAATGGCACGTGGTGAACTGCGGCACGCTGCAGAGCTAGGCGATTCACTGTCCCTTTCAGAGCGGAGGGCTGGCATCTGGCTCGTTGAGGAACCTTGGGTGAGCTCCTCCTCATCTTGTCCAGCAGTGCCAGGTTGCGCAATGTCCTCGGCAGAACGGTTTTCTGGCGTCGAGCTCCTGGAGGACTCGTGGGCAACCTCCTCATTGCTGTCCACAGCACCGTCCTCCCTCTCTTCGGCTCCTGCCTTAGCATTGGCCAGTTGCATAGCTCTGCTCCTGGTGCCATCAGCCATTCTTGCAGACTTTTGGTCACTGACACAGAACTGACACCTGATGCCTCCACACACCTTACAGTATCTGCACTCTGACACTCTAGTGTTGAGCTAGTCTGAAGACCCCAGCAGCCACAGCTGCTGCAGGCAGTCTTTAGTGTCTGGGAGTATGGGTCTCACACTCACACACACTATTATCTCGATCCCACCGCTATGCCACCAATATGTCACAAACCACCGGGGGGTCACTCAGAAATCCCCCGCGCTGGCTACCAGTACGTCACAATCGGGGGGTAACAAGTGGGGGTCACCCCTCCTTTATACCTCCCGACCGACAGACAGAGCACGTGACGCGCTCTCTAGCGCCCCTCTTATAGTCAGGCCAATTATGGAATTGCCCGACAATAAGCAAGGAGGCCGCTATACTACTTATGCCGATTATTGAAGGGTCCCCGGTGAGAGTAGGGTATATATTCCCCCGACCTCCGCGGGCGGAATATATAATATCTTCCCGAATCTCACTGGCCTCCCCACAATAATCCTTGGCACAACTCGCTGCCACCAACCGCTTCACGGTAACTATTAGCCGAACACACAGACGTGGGATTCAAGATCGAGATAACAGAACAGCCCAAGATTAATTATATAATTTAATCAGCCTAAAGCACACTAGAACTACAATATATACAATAGGGAATCTACAGAATATACATATGTCAGAGTACAGTTACAATCAAAGCATGGGTTACAAACAGGCATACACAGTTCCAGCAGTTACCTTGTTGCGTCTGGCCACAGGGGGGCGCTGTAGACCAGGTTTCTAGGAACTCCCGCAGATGTTTCCTGCACGTGACCCCCAGCGAAAGAACACTGGAAAATGGCCGAAGTAGGGTTATCAACCCGGGCAAGTCCAGGTCCCCTCCTACCTTAGTGACCTCACAGGGAGCACTGCTCCACCCCTGGCTTGAGTTATGGACAATATCCCAACATGGAATATGGGCCATAACTTTGCCTGGGAGCGTCGTAGGCGGACGCCAATGCTCTCATTGTGACAGTTATGAATTTAGCTACAGAACGAGGGGACTCATGACCTGTCTGCCAGTTCCCCATTGGCTGATATCACACCTGGGGCATTTCCCAATGTCCTGCTCCCATAAAAAGGGTGTGCCGGCATCGTCCGCATGCGGAGACACCATTTTTATGGTTGCCATATTTATCGGAAATATGGCTTGCGAGATATGAACCATTTTTTACTGGAGTCGTTCTGTCTGGCTATTTCCATAGCCTTGCTAATGAGATACAACTCTTGTTACAGGGTGACGGCAGGGAGTCATCCTGTGTCCATTGTTCCCACACCACCTCATTTCCATATCACAGGACATGGCCATGGAGGTGTAAGTGGAACACTGAGAACAAGAAGGGAGGGGGCACTGCCAGGGAGTGATGAGGGATTATGACTGGAGTCATAATTCATCTTCATATCCCGGGATTTGCCTCACAGTCTCCAACCGGGACCGGAGTCCCTAGATTGAAGCCATAAGATTTCCTGATCCTCTAGTCAGCTCCAAAGAGCTTAGACTGGATCCATCAGCATCCATCAACCACCTTCATCCCTGGTGGCTTAAAGAAGTCCCTTTTATAGCCATAACCTTCCTTAGGATACACTGCGTCCTCATGGATTGGTTGGACAAGATTGCTTCTCCCATTGGATGAATTTCAAGCTGCATGCATAATGTTCATTTAAATGATGTGCATAGAAAGACTCAGTATATCTACATGGAGTCGGCAAGTCACCGACTAGACAATGGCTACTAAGGTAATTACATTATCAATACACAACTACAATACAATGATTACTGGAAGAGACTGGAGATACAATAGCTAAGCAAACATGACTTAGCACACATAAGAACAATAGTCTGGCTGAATGTTAAGAAACTTTAACCCATAAGCGTCCATGTCGTCACAGAGCTCTCTGCCCTTTACTGATCCAGCCTCTGGCCCATCCATCTGACCCATCAAGAGTCACTCTCATTTCATCAGTCCATAAATCCTGTGAAGAATCAGTCTTCAGATATTTCTTGGCCCAGTCTTGAGGTTTTATGTTTCTTGTTCAGAGGTGGTGGTTTTCGGCCTTCCTTACCTTTTGGCCTGTCCCTGAGTATGGCACACCCTGTGCTTTTTGATACTCCAGTAACGTTGCAGCTCTGAAATATGGACAAACTGGTGGTAAATGGCATCTTGGCGGCTCCACGCTTGATTTTCCTCAATTCATGGGCAGTTATTTTGCGGCTTTTTTGCCCAGCACGCTTCTTGCGACCCTGTTGGCTATTTGCCATGATACACTTGATTGTTCGGTGATCACGCTTCAAACGTTTGTCAATTTCAAGACTCTGCATCCCTCTGCAAGACATCTCACAATATGGACTTTTCAGAGCCCGTCACATCTCTCTTCTGACCCATTCTGCCAAAGGAAAGGAAGTTGCCTAATAATTAAGCCCCCCTTATATAGGGTGTTGTGTCCTTACACCGCACCCCTCATTACAGAGAGGCACAGCACCGGATTTACTTCATTGGTAGTTGGCTCTCAGCCTATACAGCTTGGAGTAGGACATGTATAAAAAGTATCATCTGACCACAATACTGATCTGCCTAATAATTCTGCACACAGTGTATTATGGGGTCTCCACTCCATGTTGCTGCGGTTCCTTCCACTACTGAATAATATCACACACCGGAGATGGGGAGATTCAGGAGGAAGAAATGTCATGGACGGACTTATTACCCCGGTGGCTGATATTACAGGAGGCGCTGGTATCCGTGACCTCCGCACCACCGGCTGCTGTAACGTGTAAAGGCAGATGGCACGGCGGCGGCGGCGGGGGGCTGGCATTTCTACACCGGGGGGTGATGGGCGGAAGGAGAATTCTGCATTCAGTGATTGTGACCTGCAGCCCATGCTTTCTGCCAATGTAGGGGGGACATGCTGTACACTGTGCCGGGGGGGGGAAAACAGGATGTGCTGTACACTGTGCTGGGGGGGACGTGCAGTACGCTGTGCTGATGGGGGAAGGGGGACGTGCAGTACGCTGTGCTGATGGGGGAAGGGGGACGTGCAGTACGCTGTGCTGATGGGGGAAGGGGGACGTGCAGTACGCTGTGCTGATGGGGGAAGGGGGACGTGCAGTACGCTGTGCTGATGGGGGAAGGGGGACGTGCAGTACGCTGTGCTGATGGGGGAAGGGGGACGTGCAGTACGCTGTGCTGATGGGGGACGGGACATGCTGTACACTGGGCCGGGGGGAGGGGGAAACAGGATGTGCTGTGTGAGGCAAATCCCGGGATATGAAGATGAATTATGACTCCAGTCATAGTCCCTCATCACTCCCTGGCAGTGCCCCCTCCCTTCTTGTTCTCAGTGTTCCACTTACACCTCCATGGCCATGTCCTGTGATATGGAAATGAGGTGGTGTGGGAACAATGGACACAGGATGACTCCCTGCCGTCACCCTGTAACAAGAGCTGTATCTCATTAGCAAGGCTATGGAAATAGCCAGACAGAACGACTCCAGTAAAAAATGGTTCATATCTCGCAAGCCATATTTCCGATAAATATGGCAACCATAAAAATGGTGTCTCCGCATGCGGACGATGCCGGCACACCCTTTTTATGGGAGCAGGACATTGGGAAATGCCCCAGGCGTGATATCAGCCAATGGGGAACTGGCAGACAGGTCATGAGTCCCCTCGTTCTGTAGCTAAATTCATAACTGTCACAATGAGAGCATTGGCGTCTGCCTACGACGCTCCCAGGCAAAGTTATGGCCAATATCCCCTTTGCTGGATAATTCTGAT